>NC_050573.1:556278529-556578529 GCF_011100635.1 Trichosurus vulpecula | reverse complement strand
AGAAAATGATCAGGAGAAGGAGGAAAACAAAAAAAAAGAAAAAAGCAATTAAACAAAACTAAACTATAAGATGTGGTTGATATTATATACTATATTCCCTCACCTCGGCAAACTGCAGAGGGAAAGGAATTTTCTCAGCTCCTCTCTGAGGCCAGGTCTGGTTATTTTAATTATATAGATTTCAGCTTCATTTTTTGGTTTATTTCTTTATTACTATAATCATTGAGTTTATTGTTTTCTTGCCTCTACTTACTTCATTTTGCATCAATTCATATAAATCTTCACTGAACTCTCTGAATTCTTCACATTTTACATTAGAAGGATTCTTCCTAATACTCTCACAGTCTGTGCATTTGCAAATTTGACAAACGCAGAGAATGCCATTGGTTTCATGACACACTTTCCCCCCCGCCATGAAAGCCATCTCCTCACATAAGTATACAAAGCCGACCTATGTAACTGATTATCATCAGAATAGAGCACTGAAAAAATTAAATAGCATGTTTATATTTTTGTGTTGAATTATTTTTCTTCCAGGATGAAGAGTGGCAGCCAACCATTTGGCAACACCAAAACTAGAGGGATAGACATTAGACCTATGATTTCAGTGATGAAGAATTTTCAGATGAAGAAACTGCCTTACCAATGCAGGTCAGCACTTTTTCTCAAAGAGTTACTTAGAACACTGACAGATTAAGTGATTTGTCAGAGACAAATATGGGTCAGAGGTGGCCCTTGAACCCAGTTATTCCTGAATCCAAAATTAACTCTATTCACTGTGCACTACTACTCTCGGCAAATTAAAATACATTTTCAATTGTAGACACTTTCAATGCTTCTCTGAACTTAGTCTTGTCAAAGAAAAAACATTTAAGAGCTAGATTCTCCACATTTATCATCTTTCAGAATTCAAAAAATGCACAAGCTCTCATCTTTCTTTAGCAATGGAATATGGTTATAGAGGCAAACTAAGATTCCTGAAAGCATTTTGTAATAGAACTCTGGGCTGAGAGTCATGAGACTTACATTTGAGCTCAGTTCTGTCCTTAATTAACTGCATTGATTTTTTTTCTGTAGTAGCAAAGAGCCCTGGAAACTAATGGGGTTTCTGTTAATTAGGAAATGGCTGAACAAATTATGACTTATGAATGTATCGGAGATTTCAGAGAAACCTGGGAAGACTTGTATGTACTGATACAGAGCCAGGTAAGCAATATCACAAGAACAATTTATGCAGGAACAAAAACTGTAAAGACAATTTTGAAAGACTTAAGAACTCTGATCAGTTCAACAACCAACTATGAATTCAAAGGATTCATGAAAAAACATGCTACCCACCTTCTGAAAGAGGGTCCAAGCCACATAATAAGATATCTTTTTTGGACCCAGTCAGGCAGGAATTTATTTTACTTGACTATGGATATTTTGAAAGTTTGTTTTCCTTTTTTCCCCTTAGTGAAGAGAGGAAGTGGTAGGGACAAAAAAATAGATTTTGCTAATAAAAAAATATCAAATTACATCTAAAATTAAAGTTAAAAAATTAAATGCATGTTCTTGGACAAGTCACAGCCTCCCTGATCCTCAGTTCCTTCCTCCTATAAAGTGAGGGTTTTTATTAAATGACATAGTGTGTAGTAGTATATAGAGCACCAGGCCTCAAGCCAGGAAAAAACTGAGTTCAAATCTGGTCTCAGGCACTTACTAGCTGTGTGACCCTAGGTAAGTCACTTAAACCTGATTGCCTCAGTTCCCTCATCTGTAAAATGAGCTGGAGAAGGAAATGGCAAACTACTCCAGTAACTTTACTAAGGAAACCCCAAATGGAGTCACAGAGAGTTGCACATGACTGAACAACTGAAAGCTTTCCTGACTTGAAATCCTGGACTCTTGATTGTACAATTTTAGATGCAGAAAGGGTCTCAGGAGATCATTTAGTTCAACTCCCTGAATTTTATAGAAGAGAAAACCGAGGTCCAGAGAGGTAAGCAAAACTTGTGGTCACATAAGCAGGTTTGCCAAGAGTCAAGTCCTGCTCTTCTGCCTCCAAACCCAAAGATTCCAGACAGTGAGGTTTTCCTGAAGGAAGAGAGGATGACGGCAATAACAAATCCCAGATGGCTAGTGTAGGAATGCCCCAGGAGAAATTGTTGGGATAGGCAAGTTCCAGATGAGGGAATGCCTGGAGCGGGAATGGGGAAAGAGGCAAATAGTCTCTTTCACAACTTTGCAAAAGGTCAACTCTGTCCTAGTTCCTGTCCTAGGCTTCTTCTGTCAGCTAGAGCAGAGCTGCACAACCGTATCACTGACAAAACACTCTTCTCAACCACGGTCTTCTGGAGAATGAATGTGTAGGATAAAACACAGCCTCTGAGCCTTGCCCACCATGCTCCAGGAAATGAACTGGGGAAAGGAAATGGGAAAATGATGCAGAGGGCTCCGGCAGGGGAGAAGGCACAGAGGACAGCTGAGGGGTGGAAGTTGGGCTGATGAGAAACCCTGGGTTTGAGGACTGACACAAAGGCCATAGGCAGCGGGTCTCTGGTTATCTTAAATATCTGACAAATCCTGAGGTTTCATCTATAAAACCTTAAACTCTTTTGTAAAATCTTGAGAATAGCATGGATGATTATGAGCAGTATTGTCTCACAAGGTAGAAAGCAGTGGTGGGCAAAAGCCAGTCTAAATAAAGACTGGCAAGATATACAATGCAGAAAATCATCTGAGAGTGTTCATGAATGAAAAGGAAGAGTGACAAACAGAAGAAAAATGGAAAAGATTTGCAAAAATTATTACAACAAACTATTTACTCTATCAAAGATAGTGGAACCACAGCCCCTAAACCCTAAGATCACAGTACCTGAAGTACTCTCAATGGAAGCAGAAATGTCACTAAATGGAGGCAAATTTTGGAAAAGCAACAAACTGAATCAAGTCTATAGAGAGGAGATAGGTAGGTGCTGGAGGCAATATAATTGTGAGCACACTGAGGGACCAGTTTCCAAGATATCTAAAGCGGGGGATGGAAAGATACCAAAGGCACGGGAAAATATTTAGACCTAATTAATTTTAAAAAGTGACCAAGAAAACATCAACTTTTAACTTATATACCTACCTCTCCTAGCTACACAAAAACTTTATGAAGGTGATCTATACCAAAATTGAGGGCGTCCTTAATAAAAAGATTAGTAGGAAACAGGGAAATTAGTTAAACATAAGTTGACTAATTAGTTAAGTTAGAAAACAGAGGATTGGTAGGGGAAATGTAGGTTTTTTCCAGCAATCATAAACAAGGAAATTTCACCACATCACAATTGCCTGAAAGATGTAGAATAGATAAGAACCTATCATGATTATATGTTGTGGATTAGGAAAACATTTTCAACAGAACAAATGATACTGAATAGCCTCATATTTCAAGATCATTTAAAATTCCTTGGAAGATATAATAACAGAAATAACCCTGTTTCATAACTCTCTGATAATAAACATCAGGTAAAACATAAAACAGAGAGATATGTGCTCCCCAAAAGTATTCAGCAGTGTGGTGGAGGAGATCCAGTGTGGAGTCCAAGTCAAGGAGGGATTCCTCGTCAATGGTGATGTCTTCCACATGTTCTTCTTTGTACACGATTGCATCAAGCCTCAAGACATTGCAGTCTTCTCTAAGAACTCTGTAATCAATCAAAGGGATTTGGCCTGTCCATCCACACAGGAAAAACCACATGGATAAAGAAATGGAGATACAAAAGAGGAGGAGAATGGGCTTGGGGAAACTACAAGGTACTTTTTCTGACCCCAACCTTCCCATAACATCAGAGGCCCATCTTTTAGATACAAACGTTTGACTAGCATTGCTATATGACAATAAAATCTGAAATATCACTGCCCTCAGAAGACTTCAAGACGAGCATCTCAGAGAAGGTGATGAAAGGGCACATTGTAGGCATGTGCCTGCTGCCAAATATAACCAACAAGGAATTTCAAATAATAATAGCACAGTACCTGGCACATAGTAAGCACCATATAAATATTGTTGGCATTTCAATATTATTGTTATTTTATTATTATTATTCTAGACCTGAGGTGACTCAGGACTTCCCTCTGAGATTCCCATCAGCACCATCACCCGATCTGATCATCCAAATAAGGACTCCTTCCCCAGGGATATTACATATGGAAACTATCCTTACAGAAGTATCATTTGAGCACTTTGAGACAAAGAAAACTCAAAAACTAGGAAAGACAAGCTGAGAGCCATGCAGAAGAGGTGTGTGATTCAACTGGACATGTGCTCTAATTTTGTATAACTTCTAGACAGACAGCAAAGATCATGTTAGGTAATACAGGCAGCCTCCCCTAACAACTGACAAATGCTATGGAGAGAACATTAGCTTTGGAATGAAAGACTTTGGCATCACATCTCACCTCTGACACTTATAAGTGATGTGACACTGGCTACATTTCTGAGCTTCTCTGAGCCCCAGTTTCTTAATCTATAAAATGAGGCCATTGGAGTAAATGACATCCAAAGTTTTTACAATTTTAAATCTGTGATTCTGTGAAGTCCAGCCTTTATTGTTTTTTTTTCTCTGAACTTCTTTTTCCATTTAGCAAGATACATTTTATTCTCTAAAAATCTCCAACTATGGAAACTTCACAAAAAGAGACAGGGAGAGAAGGCATGAGCATGGTGGGAGGGTGGGAAAGATGTTTGCTGGATTCTGGATTAGGAAGAGGATGTTAATAGCAGGATGTGAGAACCAGCAGGGACATCACTTCCTGCCTTCTGGGAGTCCAGGAGAGTCATAGTAGCTATCACAGTTCCCATGGAAACCAAGAAAGGCTAGTGGAATCTTGGTGGTCCTGCTTTCCTGGAAGTTGGGGATGGCAAGGACAGAGCACACTGAAGAACTTTGCACTTGACAGGGTTAGAATTCAGTCCCACAACCAAAGAGTGTTCTAGCATTTCCAGAGAAATAGCAAAGATCTTTGCGGTATCCAGGAAAAGATGCTGGAGCTCTTGGGCAGCATCTCGGTAGCTCCTTATCCAAGGATGTCTGGAAGACTTTGAAGCAGTAAAGACTAGGAAGGGAAGTGGAGTCATCTTCTTGGCTCAGTCATCCAAGGGTTTTAAAAAAAGAAAACTTAAACTCTCTAGACTAACAGGGGTCACCTTGAGAGGGAAGGAGGGGAAAGAGGACCTCCCTTACCTTAGGGAGTCATTTGTTACCTCCCTCCCCGCCCCCTTTCTGGATTTCCATTTCTTCTCTAGCTCATTTTATAGATGAGGAAACTGAGGCAAACAGGATAAAGTGACTTGCTCAGGGTCACACAGCTAGTAGTGTCTCAGGCTGGATTTGAAGCCAGGACTTTCCGACTCCATGCCCATGCTCCACTGCACCACTAATGTAGCTCTAAAGTCTGAGAAATGGGCCCCTCGGTCATTGGCAAAATTAGGTCCAATTTCTCAAGGAGGAGAGAGTCTCATTGCCTCACACTTTATTTAGATGAGCCCTTCTTAAAAGCCAGAGGCACAGAGCTCTGCTACACCCTAGGAATCCATTTGGGACAGGTTGGGACATGAGATCTGGCCAAACCCAGAACCGTGCTTTTGGGTGGGCAAGGACAGGGAAACTGGTCTTTTCTTCTGTCATGCCCAAATCAGATAAGGCTACCCCAGAGAGGCATCAACTCACTCCTCTGTCCCAGACAACCAAGGGGAATGGTTGGACAGAGCCTGTATCTTACTCCGCTTCCCTAGAGGATATTCCTCCCCTCAAGCAGCTACAGGATTTCAAAGACATAGAGAATTAGAGCAGCACAGGATTCAACAGGACTCATTTTACAGATGTGGAAACTGAGGTCAGGTGAGTTAAATTAACTGACTTGCCAAAAGCTATACAGCTGATTAGTGGCTGAACCAGAACTTAGGGTAAGGTCTTTTAACTCTCAGTCCAAGGTTCTTTCTACTACGCTATATACTGTACACTATATATTATATAAACTACACCATCAAAGAAAAAATGAAACCCTTTTACTTACTAGTTACAAAGTACTGGGGATAAATTTTTCCCTCTGTTTTTGCCTATGTATTAACATTTATATCCCATCTCCATCCCTTTTCTTTGGACCTCACCCATGCCTAGAGTTCACTCCATCCTTACCTCAACCTCAGAAAGTCACCTCTTTCCTTTAAGATGCAGTTCAACCACCATCTTATACAGAAAGCCTTTCTTAACGCCTCCAACCACAAGTGTCCTCCTCCCAGCTACCCTGAGTTTAACTACTTTTCATACGTCTATATTTATGATACACACACACATATGCATTGTCTATGTGTGTATATGTATATACATATATATTTGCCACACACACTTTTTGCCTTCCCCATTAGAATATAACTTCCTTATAAGTAGGGATCATTTTATTCTTTTTACTTGTTTCCCCAGAATCAAGCACAGTGACTAGGCATAAAGTACATGCCTAATAAATATTTGCTGCCTAATTGATATAGCTGCCTTCAAAATTCACACTACTTTTGGGGAAAGTCAGCATGAAATAGTAGAAAAAACACGGATGTAATTGTGAAGACGCCTGGCACATAATCTCAGCTCCACCAGTGATTCCAATGTGATTTAACTTCCTTCAGTCTTAGTTTTTCCACGTATAAAAGGAGGATGACAGCACCTGTGCTGTCTAACTCTTGGGGATATTATGAGATTATGTGTAGGAAAGCAACTGGGGTATATACACGAAGGGGGTAAGTGGGCAAAGAGGAGAAAACACTACTTGGAGAGTCAGGAGGCCTCCGTTCTGTAGCTTTGTGACCCTGGAACGTTACTTCACCTCTGTGAGTGTTTTCTTCTCTATAAAATTAGAGGGTATAACAACAATGTTGCTAGCAGCTGCTGTGGCTGTGTAAGACTAATAACACCAGCACACAGGAGGGCTGCTAGCACAGGTTCTTTGATCTGCTTTTCTAAGGAAAGCAACTTTAAGAGGTTAACAATCTTACTTTAATTAAGCATACATATTTCACTTAGTTCAGGGAAAAAAAAAACAGCACCCTGACCTTCAGAGAGTATACAAACAGAAATTACAAGCATACATTATATAAACAGAGCAAATAAACACAAATCAGTCTATCCATAGCAATACATAGTTACCAGAGAAGCACCAACATCTGGGTTTTCAAAGCTGGAGGGCTCAGTGGCTACCCAGAGTCTCATCTGGTCAAATCACACGTCACTCTTCCAGTGAGTGGGAGCCCCCGACAAAACGCTAACCTCTGAGTTTATATACCCTGTTCAGGGTCAAAGGGCGTCACAACCGTGCAACTCAAAACCATGTGACGCTTTTTCAGATGTCACATGGTTTTGAATTGCATGGTTGTGATGCTTCTGGTGTCACAACCATGAGACACAAACCTATGTGAACTAGGCTTTCTTGTTTCTTAAGCAGGTCATCAAAGATCCCGGGATTTAATCAAAGAAACAAAGGCCAGACTCATCTAAGGCACTTGATTACCTCAGTGCTCCAAAAGAGAAAACAGTGAAAAAGTCCCACCTTAGTTACCGCTACAGAGGGTTGTATTATATGATTCTGGTCTAGAGAGATAGATACATACACATATACATACATACATATATATGCATACATATAGGATTTATTAAGTGCTTTCTATGTGCCAGGCACTATACTAAGGATTGAGTACACAAGTACAAGCAAATAAGATAACCCCTATCTACAAGGAACTGATAGTCCAATGGAGAAAAGTTTAAAGGAAGGGGAAGTGGAAGAATAAGGCTTCTGTTGAGGAGGTAGAAGAAGTCTAGAGATGGAACTGAGCTGGGGGTAAAGGGAATATAGCTGCTGCCATGGTGGCTTAGTCTAGGGGGTTACCAATAAGGAGAATAAAATGCTGTGAGTTTAGAAGTACGTTATTATAAATGTCAAGTGGCTCAAGAAGCCTCTGCAATGCAGGGGAGCCTACTAAAGCAAGTTTCTTTTGCAATTAACAAAGGATTGGTTAGATAGGTTGTCCTTTTTAAAAATACAATATTAGAAGCTCAGAATTGAAATGAGTCATAGGGAAAGAGGCAGGCTTGCAAAAATAAGAAAGCCTTCTTTCCTAAGATTTTTACTGGTGAAGCTAAGAATGCTTAAGCCCCTCCCTTCTCCAAGCCTGCTTTTCATGGGGTTGGAGGGGAGGGGAGGGAGAGTGGGAAGCAGCCCCAAGGAAGCTAGAGTTTAGAGTCTAAATTCACCTTCTGAACCCTGACCATTCCCTTTCGTCATCCTGGGCAAGGAGAACTTCTTCGAAGAACTACTCCCACATTCTTCTCCCCCTTGTCAAGGCTGATCTTGACCTGAGACATCCAGTCATTACTGCCACACTTCTGCTATGGCACATTCCACCAGAGATTCGGGGAGTATGTACTGCCCACCTGTCTTTGTCAATCTCTCCTCGGAGGACTGCTGGTGTTTATTTTTCACGTGTTCACAAGATTCAATAAGACTATGTGTCAGTCATTGTGTAGGTGGTGAGAGAAACACAAAGATCCCTCTATTCAAGACACTTACGAGCTAGTAGGGATGATAAGACATAAATACACAAATAAATTGGACTAGAGGTCACTTCCAACTATAATATTCTGTAATTCATTTACTGGCTATCTTTATCTGCAAATCTTTGACCTATTCTTGCTAGCCCAATGCCTGTAACTCCAGTTTCTTGGTACCTGAACCTTAATTACCTATGGGATAATGGAAAGAGCACTGGATTTGGAATTGCTGAATGGAGGTTCCTTGAAGGGAGAAACTATTTTTTTTCTTTGTTTCTCGACTGCATAACCTAATGGCTAGTACAATGTAGGGGCTTGATAAATGTTAAATCCAAGGCAAAAGACCTGACCTCAAATACCAGCTCTGAAGTTCTTGGACTCAGTTTCCTTGTCTGTAAAATAGAACATAGGATGACAGATTTAGTTACTGGAAAGGACCTAACCCTCTCTAAGGATCCCATCTAGCTCTAAATTTGTTAATATTAAACCTCAAACTAGAAGTGACTTATGTTTTTTTAAAAACCTAGTTCTTTCTGATTTCTATATATGGTACCACCCTTTACCCAGAATTATCCTTGCTTCTTTCTCTTCCTTCCTATTTTTAGTTACCAAGTTTTTATTCTACCTTTGCAACCTCTCTCCACCTGCCTCTTCTGACTATGGTCATTTTCATTAGCTGCCTCTAAAGTCTGGAATGCTCTTTCTTGCATCTTGGCCTCCTGGCTTCCTTCCTTCAAGTCCTAGCTAAAATTCTACCTTCTACAAGAAGTCTTTCCCAATCTCGTTTAATTCTAGTGTATTTCCTAAGCTGATTGTCTCCAGTTTATTAGATTCTAAAGTATAGCATGTGTGGGAGTGTGTATGTGCGTGAATAAATGGGGAGATAGCAAGCAAACACTATGCACAAACTATATAAATATACATACTTAATATAAATTATGCACATATATAATATGGAAGTATATATACTCTATATTAGATAAGTATATATGTACTTATCTAATATCTTGTATATGGCACATAGGCTACAAAAGTATATAGGAGCATATATAACTCATATATAAAGTAAATAAGTATACTTTAAATAATATATATATATATAGTATACAGGGCATATACTATATATCCTTATGTAATATATCCTTAAAGTATATACTATATATACTTATGTAATAGACCTTATATCAAATATGTTACATATATTTAATATTAGAGATATTATTTTATATACTTCTATAATATACACCTATATATTAAGTACATCAGTATATATATAATATATATTTTATCCATGTGCATATGCTTGATGTATTTGTGCGTGTACAGTTTGTGCGTCGTCGCCCCATGATGTTATAGGTATATATGTATACGCATATGCTACATAGAACATACTCTATTAAGTATACTATATATGTCTGTGTGTACGTATACATACATACACCCACACACAAATATGTGTATGTGCATATCATTTCTGCATAGTTCTTTGCATGCTGTCTCCCCCGCCCCCCTCCACAAGACTGTGAACTCCTTAAAAGCAGGGTCTTTTTTTTAAAAACTTTCTTTGTATTTCCAGTGCTTAGGACAGTGCCTTGTCCTTAATAAATGTTGATTGATTGTCTGACTCTTTTTTTATTCCCATGGCTACCAAACTAGCACAGAGCTTCATTCTCCCTGGCCTGGATTATTGCACGGTCTCTTTACAAGTATTTCCACCCCCACTCTCTTCTCCCAAAGCATTGCTTGGTTAACATTTACTATGCATGGGTGTGGCTGTGTCATTCCCCTCTTCAAAACACTTCCATAGCTCCTTTTCATCTACTGCTTAAAGTAATGATCCCTCACTTTGGTCCTCTACAATCTGGTACCACCTTATCTTTCTAATCTTGTCTTTTAAAAAAAAGCTTCTTTTTAGTATTTTATTTTTCCCCAGGTACATGTAAAAACAATATTTAACATTAATTTTTAAAACTTTGAGTTCCAAATTATCTCCCTTCCTCCCTCCTCACCCACCTCCCATTGAGAAGGCAAGCAATTCCATATAGGTTATACATGTGGAGTCATGCAAAACATATTCATAATACACATGTTGCTAAAGAAAACATAGACAAGGGGGGAGAAACCTCAAGAAAAACAAAGAAAGTAAAAGAAGAAGTACACATCAATCTGTATTCAGACGCCAATAGTTCTTTCTCTGGGGATGGACAGCATTTTTCATCCTAAGTCCTTCAGAGTTGTCTTGGGTCATTACATTGCTGAGAATAGCCAAGCCATTTGTGACTGATAATCTTATGATACCGTTGTGACTTTGTACATAGCACATTTCACTTTGCATCAGCCCATGCAAGTCTTTCCAGGATTTTCTGAGAGCACACCACTTTTGATAGCACAATAGTATTCCATCATAATCACATACCATAATTGGTTCAGTCATTCCCCAGTTGACAGGCATCCCCTCAACTTCTAATTCTTTACCCCTAGGAAAGAGCTGCTATAAACACTTTTATACATATAGGTCCTTTTCCTTTCTGTTTTTTATCTTTTTTAGGATATAGACCTAGTAGTGTCCTTTGGGGCTAGTTCCAAATTGCTCTACAGAATAGTTGAAACAATTCACAACTCCACCAACAGTGCATTAAAATCTCATTTTCCCTACACCTCCGCCAACATTGATCATTTGCCTTTTCTGTCCTATTAGCCAGTCTTATAGGTATGAGGTAGTACTTTGGCATTGCTTTAATTTGCATTTCTCCAATCAATAGTGACTTAGATTATTTTTTCATATGACTATCTAAGTTTTGATTACTTCATCTGAAAATTGTTCATATCTTTTGATCATTTATCAATTGGGGAATGGCTCTTATTTTTATAAATTTGACTCAGTTCTCTATATGTTTGAGAAATGAGGCCTTTATCAGAGAAACTTGCTTCAAAATTTTTTTCATGGTTACTATTGCTAACTGTATTTCCCTCCATCCACCCCCCCCCATTAATTCTATTCTCTCTCTTCTTTCACCCTGTCCCTCCTCAAAAGTGTTTTACTTCTGATTACCCCCTCTATCAGGACCTCCCTTCTATCAACCCTCCACCCCACTATCCTTCTCTTATTCCCTTCCTCTCTTATTTTCCTGTAGGGTAAGTAAGATAGATTTCTATAACCAAGTGGATGTGGATGTTATTTCCTCTTTCAGCCAATTCTGAAGAGAGTAAGGTTCATTCACTCCCCCTCACCTACTCTATTTCCCTCCATTGTAACAGCTTTTTCTTGCCCCTTTTATGTGAGATAATTTACCCCATTCTACCTCTCCCTTTCTCTTTCTCCCAATACATTCTTCTTTCACCCCTTAATTTTATTTTTTAGATATCATCCCTTCATATTCAATTCACACCTGTGCCCTCTGCCTATATATGCTCCTTCTAACTACCCTAATAATGAGAAAGGTCTAATGAGCTACAAATATCATCTTCCCATGAGGGAATGTAAACAGTTTAACCTTATTAAGTCTCTTATGATTTCACTTTCTTGTTTATCTTTTTATGCTTCTCTTGGGTTTTGTATTTGAAAGTCAAATTTTCCATTCAATTCTGGTCTTTTCATCAAGACTACTTAAAAGTCTACTATGTTATTGAATATCCATTTTTTCCCCTGAAGGATTATACTCAGTTTTGCTGGGTAGGTGATTTTTGGTTGTAATTCTAGCTCCTTTGCCCTCTGGAATATCATATTCTAAGCTCTCCAGTCCTTTAATGTAGAAACTGCTAAATATTGTGTTATCCAGACTGTAGCTCCATGATACTTGAATTGTTTCTTTCTGGCTGCTTGCAATATTTTCTCCTTGACCTGGAAACTCTGGAATTTGGTTATAATATCCCTGGCACTTTTCACTTTGAGATCTCTTTCAGGAGGTGATCGGTGGATTCTTTTAATTTCTATTTTATCCTCTGGTCCTAGAATATCAGAGCAGTTTTCTTTGATAATTTCTTGAAAGAAGATGTCTAGGATCTTTTTTTAAAATCATGGCTTCCAGGTAGTTCAATAATTTTTAAATTATCTCTCCTGAATCTATTTTCCAGGTGAGTTGTTTTTTCAATTAGATATTTCACATTGTCTTCTATTATTTCATTCTTTTGGGTTTTCTTGTTTGTTTCTTGATTTCTCATAAAGAAATAGCTCCCATTTGCTCCATTTTCAAGGAATTATTTTCTTCAGGGAACTTTTGGACCTCCTTTTTCATTTGGCCAATTCTGCTTTTTAAGGTATTCTTCTCCTCATTGCCTTTTTGGACCTCTTTTACCATTTGGCCTAGTCTGTTTCTTAAGGTGTTATTTTCTTCAGTATTTTTTTTTGTGTGTATGTCTCCTTTACCAAGCTGGTGGCTCATTTTTCATGATTTTCTTGCATCACTGTCATTTCTCTTCCCAGTTTTTCCTCTACTTCTCTTACTTGATTTTGAAAATCTTTTTTGAGTTCTTCCATGGCCTGAGACCAATTCATATTTTTCTTGGAGGCTTTGGATGTAGGAGCTTTGACTTTGTTGTCTTCTGAAATATGTGTTTTGATCTTCCTTGTCACCATAATAACTTCCAGTAGTCAGAGTTTTTTTTTCCATTGTTTGCCCATTTTCCCAGCTTATTAGTTAACTTTTAAGTCTTTGTTAAAGTAAGGCTCTGCTTCCAGACTGGAGGGTGCACTGTCCCAAGTTTCAGGGGTTTTATGTAACTGTTTGCAGAGATACTTGTAGGGACCTTTCAGTTCTTCCAAGGTTGTGTGATCTAAGAAGAGGTGCTTACTACTCTCTTGGCCTGTGCTCTGGTCTGTGAGAGACCACAAGCACTCTTTTCTGCCCTGGAACTGTGAGGAGGGTCCCCCCACTCTGCTGTGGCTGCAAGCTCTGCTATGCTAGTGCTGCTCCTCCTCCTCCTCACCCCGGGCCACCCAGGGACCTGAATCCAAGTTTGGGCAAAGAAACAGAGTCCTGCCTCAGTGCTAGCAAAAATACTCCTATGATCTCCTTCTGACCAGTTGTTCAGCCCCTTTACCATCTGTGGGCTGAGAGCTGTGGAAGCAGTCACTGCCACTGCTGATTCAGTCACTCCCAAGGCCTGCTCCTGGTTTCCTGGAGCCAGAACTGTGCTGTCACAGACTATGGCTGGACTGCACTCTACTCTCACCGAGATGCAACAGACCTTTCCTGCTGACCTCCTAAGTTGTCTTTGGCATCTATGGGATGAGAGGTCTGGAAACCGCCACAGCTGCCAGTGATTCAGTTGCCCCAAGGCCTGCTCCAGCTTTTCTTAGGCCCAGTCTGCACTGGTGCTGCCTGTGCTAGACTGCACTCCTCTATCACCCTGGTGCAACAGACCTTGCCTGCCAACCTTTCAAGTTGTCTTAGGCTGGAACTTTGTTTCACTCTTTTTGTGGGTTCTGCTGCTGTAGAATTTGTTTAGAGTCATTTTTACAGGTATTTGGGAGGATTTGGGGGAGACCTCAGGGGAGTCCCTGCCTTTACTCCTCCATCTTGGCTCCATCCCCCTTCTAGTCTTATCTTATCCAGCCACCCTCTACATTCTCTGCTTTCTGGTCAAGCTGAGCTGACATGTCATTTCCCCTTAGACAAATCTCATTCTCCCACCTGCAGACCTTTTGCTCATGTCACTTCCTATGCATAAAACACCATCTCTTCACCCAATTCCTTCCCTACATGTTGGAATCCTACCCATCACTTAGAACCAAGCTCAAACACTCCCTCTTCCATGAAGCCCACTCTGATCATTCCCTCCCACTTTACTATAGCACTTTGCATGTACCTTTTTTATGCAATCAGAAGCCGTAGAAATCTAATATTCGAAATGGAAGGGAACTTGGAGGTTCTCTAATCCAGTCCTTGCCCATTTACAGATGAAGAAACCGAGCCAAGTAGGTGTTGAATAACTAAATAATAATAGCCAGCATTTAGATAGTGCTTTAAGGTTTGTAGAATGCTTTGCAAATATCTCATGGTATCCTCATAACAACGCTGAGAGCAAGGTACTATTATTATCTTTATTTTGCAGATGAGAAACCTAAGACAGAAAGGTCAGATGACTTGTCCAGGGTCACACAGTTAATATCTGAGGTCACATTTTAACTCAGGTCTTCTTGTTACTTCTAGTTCCGTATAATGACTTTTTCAAGATCACACAAGTCAGACTAAGCAAGTGTTGTAATTTGAGGTGAAAGCGATTAACCCAGAGGTCTTTGACCTTGGGAGTTTCGAAAGGTCTAGAGAGCACGCCTCCAGGAATCTCTGAGCATAAATGCAGTCATCCTAATATCATTGCCCTAAGAAGCAAGGAGTGACCTTCAAGAGCAACTTTTGGAACCAGCCTAGTGGTAGCTGAGACATATATTCATCTGTCATTATGCCATATCTGGACATGAACTTAATGTTATGTAGAAATTGTGCTGAGCATGAGTCCACTCTCCCCCAAAGGTGAGGTCATATGAGGGGAGTAATCCCTCAGGTGTTGGGGGAAAATGTTCATATTTTTGTTATTGCTATATCTTTGAAGCAAATACTCCTTTATAAGGCTAATTGAGATTCATAATTAAATGAAGCTGGGTCATGAGTCAGTCACTAGAACCTAAATATGGGGGAAACACAACCAGTGGTCCCTTGAGTTAATGGCATTTGAGAAATCTTAAATCCCTCAGAGAACTCTCTGAGACAGTGGCTTAATTCAATCAACATTTATTAAGTATTTACTATGTTTTAAGACTTGGGAATAGACAAACAAAAATGAAACTGTCCCCATCCTGAATGAACTTACAATGAACTAGAATGAGGAAATATTTAATGGAAGAGATAGTATTTGCGTTAAGCCCGGAAGGAGAGGTAGGATTTTAGGAGGCAAAGAGAGATCCTTCCAAGTGTGGGCAAAAGGAAACAGATGGAAAAACAGGACAGATATTCAGTGAATAATGGCTAACATTTAATAATAATAGCTAACATTAAGGTAGCACCTACTATGTGCCAGGCACTGCATTCAGTGCTTTATAATTCTTATCTCATGGCAAAGTGACAGGGAGTAGCAGTAATAGAATTCATATAGGAATGTACTGGGGATGGGCTTCAAAAGAACACTGTAGTCATATAGCTATCATTTCAGAGAAAGGACTTGAAATTAGGGTTTCCTGACTCCAACACCCACCTTTATCCGTATCACCACTCTGCCTCTTAATATCCATGTATCATTTTGAATTATGGTCTTCGTGTGCGTCAGATACCTCTATGAGCGTCTAAAGCTTCAACAGAGCAAGGACTGTGTGTCATCTAATCCTTGTATCCCCACATAAAAGCAAAGATATTTTATCTTTCATGAATAGGTTTGCTACAATTGGAGATGACCAAAAAAACCCCCAAACTTGTAAATAATCCCTTTATAGAAAAGGGTCCAAATACAGAAATATTTATTGTAGTTCTTTTTGGAGTGCCCATCAATTGGGAAATGGCTGAACATAGTGTGCTATATAAATGTGGCGTAGTACTATTGTGCCATAAGAAAATGATGGAAGGGATGATTTCAGAGAAACCTGGGAGGCCTTGTATGATACAAAGTAAAGTAAGCAGAACCAAGAAAACAGCATTGTAAAGACAAACAAATTTAAAAGATTTAAGGATTCTAATCAACAGAGTGACCAACTACAATTCCAGAGGACCAGTGATGAAAACCTTGCACCTGGCAAAGAGGCAATGGACTTGAAGTACAAATTGAGACACATCTTTTTGGAACTGGCCAACAAGTCTTTTTTGGAATTTGTTTTGACTATGCATATTTGTTATAAGCATTTTGTTTTCCTTTTCTTTTTTTTTTTTCCTAAAGAAGGGCAGGGCACAGGGGAGGAGGGAGTGAAAATAGATTTTTTTCATCGAGAAAATAAAGTTAAATTTACAAAAAAGAATACCTCTATTCCCTTTCCCCTCCTTACACCTTCCCTAGTCCATGTCGTCAGTTCACACAGCATGCGTGTAGCTTGACTCTTGAGACTGTATGCTTTCTAAGCCTGCTAACTCTCCTGTGCAGATGCATAGCTAAACGTTTTAGTCCGGCTGTACAATGTGGCTTAGAGTGCTTTAAGGTCTTGACCTCTCAGCAATTATTTGTCAGGAACTGCTAGAGTCATCCTCTGTGCCATTTATTTGGCAACATTCTGGATCAGTATTGGATTGGCAGCCTCAGCAGTTTGCGAATGGCCCCAGCAACCTAATTTAGCCTTTGCCAAGTTAAATTTAATCCTCCTCCCACCCCTTTAACAACATTGCTTAAATAATCAGGTGGCAAGGTAAATATAGACTTTGCTACATCTAGATAGAAAGCAATGGGCAGGATCACCAGTAAATTATAGGTTAGCACAGTGGATCAAGTAGCCCTTTCAATAGAATTTTCAGAGACCTATTCTTTTCTCTCTCCTTTGTGACTGGTAGGAGATATGACAGCTCCTTTGCCAAAGCATACAAAAATATATGTCTGGTCAAGCTTTTCCATTTACCAGGGTTCAGACCCTCACATCTGCATATGGGACAACAGGTTACCAAACTAGTAACTTTTCCCCAAAGCTCTTCCTGCCTTTCCTGTGTTTGTCAGTGATATTTCCATTCTCTCGACCATTCGTGTTCATAACCCCGAGTCATCTTTGACTTCCTCTTCTTTCCCATGTCTCTCATAGCCAATCAACCACAAAGTCCTGACTTTTCTACCTCACCAAATTTCTCTCATCTATCCTTTCTTGATCCACATCACGGCCACCACTCCAGCGCTTGTTACTTCTCACTACTATATTACAATAACTTTTTAACCTTTATCCCACTATCACCACCTGGACTGAATAAACTCCAAATTCCCTATCTTGACATTCAAAGACCTTCAGAATCTGTAATCAGCTTTGATTTCTAGCCTTTATTCATGCTATTCCCTTTTACATACTCAATGCCCTGATCAGCATGGATTGTTTACTGTCTCTGACAAATGTTTTCCCATTTTTCTGCCTTTATCTATGCCATTTTCCACATTTGATTGGTATTTTGTCACTTGAAATTCTACTCGTCTTTTAAGACTGAGTTCAAATGTCACCTCCTCGAAAAAATCTTTATTAAATTACCTTCTCTCTCTCTCACTCAATCCTATCCTCCCACTGTTACCTGCCTTATCAGTGATCATTCCCTCTAATTAGTTCTTAACCTTTTGTGTGTCATGGACCCCTTTGATAATCTGGTGAAGCCCCTTCTCTGAATAATGCTTTTTATTTAATTTTTATTTTTTAACCAAATATCCAAGTCAATTTAATCCCAATTAAAACCAGTCACATAACAATAATAACAATTTTATTTACATAGTCCTGAGGTTTACAAAGTGTTTTTTTTTTTTTACAGAACCCTTTCAAGTATGTAATCCAATATTATTATGTAGATGGTAGGTGTTGGTCAGGGTACCACTGATCAGTTTGCCACCCCTCCCCACCCCCAAGTCATAGTATTGATTTGAAAAATAAGTACAAAGAAGGATTTCACTTTATTTTCTTTTTATGAGGGCCAGACCAGTACTCCTGCACTGAATAGTTCTCTTTTCTTTCCTTTCTCGAACCCTTGGTAAAACAATTCAACTCTATACTATCATCTTTCCTTGATTCTCTTGCCCTTTGGTCCTACTGCCAGTCTTGATTTCCCAAGCCCCAAACCTAGATCACTACCACCATCCATCTCCTTCATTCTTTTTTCTTCTCTTTGAAAAAATATTTATTTATTTTGAGTTTTCAGCATTCACTTTTATAAGATTTTGAGTTATAATTTTTCCCCTCCCCAAGAGAGCATGCACTCTGATATAGGCCATACGCATATAATAATTTAATTTATTATATTTAGTTTTTAGCATTGATTTTCACAAGAGTTTGAATTACAAATTTTCTCCCCATTTCTACCCTACCTCCCACTCCAAGATGGCATATATTCTGGTTGCCCTGTTTCCCAGTCAGCCCTCCCTTCTGTCACCCCACTCCCCTCCCATCCCCTTTTCCCTTCCTTTCTTGTAGGGCAAGATAAATTTCTATACCCCATTGCCTGTGTATCTTATTTCCTAGTTGCATGAAAAAACTTTATTTTTTGGTTTTGAACATCTGTTTTTAAAACTTTCAGTTCCAAATTCTCTCCCCTTTTCCATTCCCACCCACCCTCCCTAAGAAGTCAAGCAATTCAACATAGGCCACATGCATATCATTGTGTAAAATCCTTCAATACTCATGTTGTGAAAGACTAACTATATTTGCTCCTTCCTAACCTATCCCCCTTTATCCAATTTTCTCCCTTGACCAAGTCCCTTTTTGAAAGTGTTTGTTTTTGATTACCTCCTCCCCCAAACTGCCCTCCCTTCTATCATCCCCCCCCCTTTTTAAATCTTCTTCTTCCTTTCCGGTGGGGTAAGATACCCAATTGAGTGTGTATGGTATTCCCTCCTCAGGTCAAATCTGATGAGAGCAAGATTCACTCATTCCCCTCATCTGTCTTCTCTTCCCTTCCTACAGAACTGCTTTTTCTTGCCACTTTTATGGGAGATAATTTACCCCATTCTATCTCTCCCTTTCTCCCTCTCTCAATATATTCCTCTCTCATCCCTTAATTTGATTTTATTTCTTCTAGATATCATCCCTTCCTATTCAACTCACCCTGTGCCCCCCCCACCTCTCTCTCTCTCTCTCTCTCTCTCTCTCTCTCTCTCTCCACATATATGTATATACACATACATATATACATACACACTCACATATACATAAACATATATATATATATATATATATATATATATATATATGCATATTCCCTTCAGCTACCCTAATACTGAGGTCTCATGAATCATAGACGTCATCTTTCCATGTAGGAATGTAAACAAAACAGTTCAACTTCAGTAAATCCCTTGCAATTTCTTTTTCTCGTTCTTTTTCTTGATTACCTTTTCATGCTTCTCTTGATTCTTGTGTTTGAAAGTCAAATTTTCTATTCAGCTCTAGTCTTTTCACTCAGAAAGCTTGAAAGTCTTCTATTTTATTGAAAGCCCATATTTTGCCTTGGAGCATGATACTCAGTTTTGCTGGGTAGGTGATTCTTGGTTTTAATCATAGCTCCATTGACCTCCGGAATATCGTATTCCAAGTCCTTCGATCTCTTAATGTAGAAGCTGCTAGATCTTTGATTATTCTGATTGTGTTTCTACAATACTCAAATTGTTTCTTTCTGGCTGCTTTCAATATTTTCTCCTTGATCTGGGAGCTCTGGAATTTGGTGACAATATTCCTAGGAGATTTCTTTTTGGGATCTATTTGAAGAGGCGATCAGTGGATTCTTTCAATTTCTATTTTGCCCTCTGGCTCTAGAATATCAGGGCAGTTCGCCTTGATAATTTCTTGAAGGATGATATCTAGGTTCTTTTTTTGATCATGGCTTTCAGGTAGTGGTTTTTCTAATGAGATATTTGACATTGTCTTCCACTTTTTCATTCCTTTGGTTCTGTTTTATAATATCTTGATTTCTCATAAAGTCACTAGCTTCCACTTGCTCCAATCTAATTTTTAAAGTAGTATTTTCTTCAGTGGTCTTTTGGACCTCCTTTTCCATTTGGCTAATTCTGCCTTTCAAGGCATTCTTCTCCTCATTGGCTTTTTGGAGCTCTTTTGCCATTTGAGTTAGTCTATTTTTTAAGGTGTTGTTTTCTTCAGTATTTTTGGGGGTTTCCTTTAGCAAGTCATTGACTTGTTTTTCATGGTTTTCTTGCATCATTCTCATTTCTCTTCCCAGTTTTTCCTCTACTTCATAATGTTCTCTGTCTTTTGTTTGGTCATAAATTTTTCCCTTCTCCATAAAACTGACAGGTGAACTATTCCTTCCTCTCCTAGTTTGATTGTAGTATCAGCCTTTATACCCTAAACCATGTACCCATTTTGACTTTATCTTGGTTTGGAGTGTAAGATGGTGGTCTATGCCTAGTTTCTGCCATACTATTTTCCAGTTTTCTCAGCAGTTTTTGTTAAATAGTGAATTCTTATCCCAGAAGCTAGAGTCTTTGTGTTTATCAGACAGTAGATTACTATAGTCATTGACCACTGTATCTAACTTATTCCAATGATACCACTCTATTTCTTAGCCAGTTCCAAGTAGTTTTGATGACTGCAGCTTTATAATAAATTTAAGATCTGGTATGGGTAGGCCACCTTCCCTTGCATTTCTTTTCATTAATTCTTTTGATATTCTGGACTTTTGCTCTTCCAGATGAACTGTGTTATTATTTGTTCTAGCTCTATAAAATGATTTTTGGTAGTTTGATTGGTATGGCACCAAGTTAATCAATTAAGGTAGAATTGTCATTTTTATTACATTAGCTCAGCCTTCCCATGAGCAAATGATCTTTTCCAATTATCTAGATTTGACTTTGCATGAAAAGTGCTTTGTATTTGTATTCATATAGTTCCTGGGCTTGCTTTGGTAGGTATACTCCCAAATATTTTATAATGTCTACAGTAACTTTAAATGGAATTTCTTTTTATATCTCTTGCTATTGGGCTTTGTTAGTTGTACAGAAATGCCAATGATTTATGTGGGTTTTTTATATCTTGCAACTTTGCTAAATAAATTATTTCAAGTAGTTTTTTACTTGATTCTCTACTAGGATTCTCTAAGCACACCATCACATCATCTGCAAAAAATGATAGCTTTGTTTGTTCTTTGCCTTTTCGAATTCCTTCCATATCTTTTTCTGCTTTTATTGCTGAAGCTAACATTTCTAGTGCCAAATTGAATAATAAGGGTGATAATGGACATCCTTGTTTAAGACCTGTTAATTCTTATACTATTTGATTTTACTTACCTTTCAAATGTGTTACTTTAGTCTGCTTGGCCTTCTGAGTCCATAGCCTGTCCAACAGTGGGAACACTTCTGGCCCTTTTACATCATAACTGAGGACGAAATTTAATAAAAGCCAAATTGAGCTATGATAGTGTTGCCAGATTGCGGAGTCTGGGGCTGGGGTGGGGGATGGTAGGCAGAAAGGCTTATTTGAAAATGAGGCTACCATGGCTGCTGAGACGTGAAAAATTTTTTTTTTGTTTTGTTTCTGTCTATCAGTATATGCAAGAAATTTTTCCCAGGGAAGAAGACACTCTGAATGCAGCTACAGGGCTCTAGTAATCATGAATTTTTTTGCAAATTGGTGGTCACAGATTGATTTGCAAATGCCTGTTATTGGTTCTAAGAGGGAAATACCAGGTGTTATAATAGTTCAGAGAGCAGTAGCCCAAGACTCTGAATTTCCATCAGGCATGTAACACATAATGAGGCATGTGACATAATGCTACTTGATGTCAACAATGCCAAAGGTAGAAGTATCTTTTCCAGCTTGGTACCCTTTCACTTCTTATACCACTTTTAGTTTCTCAGGCCTAGATTTGGTCTAGGACAGAGGTTTTTAATCTGGGCTCATGAAATTGTAATAGAGAACATTATGAAATGCAAAATGGATGATTTTGATTACATTATATTGAAAAGGATTTGCACAAAACCAATGCAACCAAGATTAGAAGGGAAGCATAAAGATGGTGTAATAACAATGCTACTTGCAGCTGCTGTGGCTGTGTTAGGCCAACAACACCAGCACACAGGAAGGCTACTAGCACAGGTTCCTTGATCTGCTTTTCTAAGAAAAGCAACTTTAATGGGATTAACAATCTCACTTTAATCAAACATACATATATCATTCACTTAGTTCAGGGGGAAAAGTCAGCACCCTGAACTTCAGAGCAAATATAACCAGAGAAAATGTAAAGAGATCAACAGACGGGCTTTTGTCTGCTCAAGACACCAGAGAGAGAAGCAGCAATTGGGTTTTTCAAAGCTGGGGGGCTCTTTGATGGCTACCCAGAGTCTCCACACCTACACTCTTCCAATAAGTGTGCCCCCCAAAGCATAATACCAACCTCAGAGCTCATATGCCCTGTTCAGGGTCCTGAGGGCTCAGCAAAAGGGGTGTGGGAAAGAGCTTTAATCACTAGAACCACATCATATACATTGTTTTCAATCAATGACTCTTGATTCAAACAAAGACAAGACACAAAGACAGTGGATAACCTCAGTTCAGAGAAGCACCCTAAGACAACAAAAGGTCCCACTTTACTTGCCATTACATTAGAAAGGCAAGACTTATTAAAGGCACTTGATTACCCTAGCATTCCAAAAGAGAAAACAGTAAAAAAATAATCCCACCCTTCTTACCATTACAGCTGGGAAACAATTTTTACAGCCAGTGTCTCTGATAAAGGACTTATTTCTAAAATATAGAGAGAACTGAGTCAAATTTATGAGAATACAAGTCATTCCCCAATTGACAAATGGTCAAAGGATATGAATAAGCAGTTTTCAGATGAAGAAATTAAAACTATCTATAGTCATATAAAAAAAACTCTAAATCACTATTGATTAGAGAAATGCAAATCAAAACAACTCTGAGGTACCAGCTCACACCTATCAGATTAGCTTACATGACAAAACAGGAAAATGATAAATGTTGGAGAAGATGTGGGAAAATTAGAATACTAGTGCATAACAAGCTGTGGAGCTGTGAACTGATTCAACCATTCTGGAGAGC
This sequence comes from Trichosurus vulpecula, assembly GCF_011100635.1. Taxonomy (NCBI): domain Eukaryota; kingdom Metazoa; phylum Chordata; class Mammalia; order Diprotodontia; family Phalangeridae; genus Trichosurus; species Trichosurus vulpecula. Next base: position 556,555,303 of record NC_050573.1, on the reverse strand, counting down.
AATTTGGAGCTGTGCCCAAAGGGTATAAAATTCTGCATACCCTTTGACACAGCAATACCACTTCTCAGGCTGTATCCCAAAGAAATCATAAAAATGGGAAAAGGACCCACATGTACAAAAATATTTATAGCAGCTCTTTTTGTGGTGGCAAAGACCTGCAAATTGAGGGGATGCCCCTTAGTTGTGTAATGGCTGAACAAGTTGTGGTATATGAATGTAATGGAATACTATTGTGTTATAAGAAATGAGCAGGCGGACTTCAGAAAAACCTGGAAAGACTTATATGAACTGATGCTGAGAGAAGTGAGCAGAACAAGGAGAACATAGTACACAGTTATAGCCACACCGTGTGATGACTAAGTTTGATAGACTTAGTTCTCAGCAATGCAAGGATCTAAGACAACTCCAAGACTCATGATGGAAAATGCTAACCACATCCAGAGAAAGAACTAGAGTCTAAATGCAGATGGAAGCAGACTATTTGCTCTCTTTTTTAGGTAGTTTGGTTTTGTTTCTTCTTTCTCATGGTTCTAATTCTTCTTTACAACATGACTAATATGAAAATATGTTTAATGTAAGTATATATACACATATGTACATACATATGTATGTAAAAGTAGAGCCTATATCAGATTGTATGCTGTCCTGGGGAGGGGAGAGGGGAAGGAGGGGGGAAAATTTAAAACTCAAAATCTTATGGAAGTGATTGTTGAAAACTAAAAAGAAATAAATTAATTTTTAAAAAAGAAGAATAATCAGGTCTCAAAACAAAATCCTACTCTGCCGATGGGTCCATCATCTCATTGGCATGAATTCTGCCTCCACAAGCACAGACCACAAACCTATCCAGGCTCCCTCATCCTACATGATTCTTGTCTATGTCATTCTGAAAATTCGCCATAGAGGAGGATCCATCTAACATACCACAGATAATCCTTTGGTTCCTTCACTGTTTGTAAATACCAGTGCAACCTCACACTGCCTGCTCGTCTGCCCTCTTACTTTTGCATCGCCAAATGCAGTCATGTACCTAAAATGCTTTGTAAGACTTAAAGTGTTTTATACATATATGAAAGTAACACTCCATGAATGGCAGTCATCATTAGTACCACATGAGTTCCCCATGTCCTTTAGGATGTCTTTTGTTCCACTTCTCTTGTGCAAGTCATTATGGGTAAAATATTGCAGCCTGGTTACACATACCATGTAATTTTCAATTGCCCTTTGGGTCATCTGTAATTATGACTCTGCAGAGGTCACATGTTCCATGATTGGTAGCCATACAGAATCACCAGGAGAATATTTATGTTTTAAAAGCTACACATTTGTAGCAGGAAACATCTGAGGATCACTGCAAGTACTGAGAAATGACTGGTTTTTTAAAAATAATTTCTTCTAAATATAATACTCATCTTACAAAAAAACTAATATGCATAGAAACAAAAAATTTTTAAAAGATTTAAAACTGGAGGAGATGTTAAATGTCATCTCATCCAACAACCCATTTTACAGATTAAAATTACAGGTTACAGGCCAGGGTAGTTGGGCTGGGTTAATAGCCCAGTTGTGAAACAGTTTCAGAAAAAGTTTATTAAGGGCCCATCAGAGGGCCATAGTTGATGTTAGAAACAATCTTAAATAGAAGCAATAGTTACAACTTTTAAAAGAATTCAACCTTGACAGTAAAAGTGGTCTTTTAAAAAGTGGAAAGTTTTTTTCATAATAAAAAGTAAGATTCTCACATAATTAGGTAATATTGGGACAGAACAAAGGCCTAGATCTTAAATAAGGGTATAGGGGAGGCATTGGAGGGGTGAATGGGGCTTGTCAATGCCTCATTAATAATGCTGGGTAAAAATAATGCTGAGTCTTGAAGTGCTTGGAAAATAGGCAGGTTCTTCCTCCCTACCCAAAGCAGACTTTCAACAAAAACCTGATTGTGGACTGGACATAAGACAGAGAGGCTCTGTCCCAAGCTCTCTGTATTTCTACCTGCAGGGGTAAGTACAGAAAAGTACTATGTCATGTCAACAATGAAGAACTTTCCCCTTCTCCCCACCAAGTTATGCATGACAAAACATTTACCTCAGGTTTTAAGATTTACAAAACACTTTCCTTTCAACCACCCTCAAAGACATTAGTACAACTAGTAATATTATCCCCATTTTACAGATAAGAAAATTGATGCTCAGAGAGGCCGAGTGATCTGTTCCACAATTAGTGTCACTGCAAAGTCACATTTCAGAGAACAGAGATGTCAATCACCATCCCTGATAACCAATGGAGGGGTTGAGGAACTGTTCAATGGCATACAAAACCTGCCAGGAGAGGCCTCTGCTTTGTGCCACTACAGAATGTCAGATTTCCTTGTTTGATTCTCACAACTACACCACGACCCCAAAAGACTCAAAATCATACAGCAAATTAATGGCAGAGGAAGGGCTTGAGCCCAGATCTCAGGACTATCAGTCCAAGGCTCTTTCCATTAAATCATGCCAAGCCATATGAGTATGCCAGCCTGGACACTAATGGACCAGACTTTTCCCACCACAAACAGCCATACAGTCTTTAAGATCTACTATGGCAAGGGTCAGAAAATAATTCAGTCCTTTCTTCTCTAGTGTATAATGGTTTCTTTGGAGTTAGTGAATCAGTCCCAGGATAAGAACTCAGTTTTGTTTGTAGGTCCCCAAACATCTGGCAGCCATCAGCAAGCAGCTTTGATTTAAATAAAGGGCCTTTATTCTAGTGGTTAGGGGAGGAAAACAAACAAACCCAAGCTGAGTAAGTTGTTGACATCACCAAAAGAATCTCCAGTTTTTAGCAGTTCCCATTTCCCTGTCTCCTTGTATAGAGTAGCTTTGTAGGGAAAAAAATAACTGGTCCAAGGTAAGTAACAATTTATCCCTGAACAGTAGACTAATAATCCTTAGAATAATTTTTCTATTTGTGTTCTAGTATGCAGGAAGCTTGGGGAAAAGTGGGTGATCTCTCTTTTTTTTTCAAGTTGGCCCTTAGACATGAAACCTTTTCTGCCCCCTCAGTGGCTAGTGCCTTCCCTCCCAAGCTATTCATATTTATATTTAGCTACATGTTGTTTATTCACTTTATAATTTATTCTATGTATATGTCCTTGTATCAAATATCAGCTCCTTAGTGGGTAGGGATTAGCTCATTGTGTTTGTATCTCCTGTGCCTAGCACAATTCCTGGTAAAATGTACTTAAGGAATACTGATTGATCGGCATAATAATGGAAAAACTGGAGATAGGAGAAGTTCAAAGGCCAGCTTCCAGTTTAGTGGGAACCAATTGCCCTTCTCCTTTACATACAATCCCTCAAATGCCCACTTAATCCGAGCTTTAATAAGAAAAACTCCAGAGCAAAACAAAATGAAAACATTCTCCACTTTGCCCACAAGCACATTCTTGACGTTTCCCACATATCTACATTTGGTTGGGTATCAAAGGTTGACCCTGCTACCTTAAACCAAAGCCTTGCATTCAGAGAAGACACACCTTATACAAAGTGCTTGAAGATGATACGTAAAAAGCAGCTGTGGCAACTGGTTCCTAAAGTGGATCATTACTCCTTTTACCTGCTTATCCCACCAACTTGCCTAACACACACACATTTTGACTAGGGGGCTTTATTTAACACTCTCACCTTTAGAGGATTCTAACAAACTGTTAACTCTGGTCTGCTGCCATACTGGGAAAATCTGGGTTACCATCCTCGCTTCCGTGCAAACAAACTGCCTTCCTTGTCACCAGAGAGGATGGCTGTATGTTGTTTTCCAGTGCCAATGACTCATCTGATTTAAAAAAAAAAGTATGGTAAGACTAATGTGACCTACCTAGGGTTTCTAATGTGGGCACCTCAAAGAGACTATTTAAGAAGACAATAATTATTTAGTCTACGGAGGTTTCAGTTTATTTGGCTCTCCGGAAAATCAAAAGGCTGTGTTTGTTTTGTTTTGTTTTGTTTTTAGAGGGAGAAATACAGGTCATATGCAAGAGGTATAATTACAGATAAATATTGCCTCTGCAAATCAAAGTGTAAGAGGTAACACAGGAAAATAGTGGACTTAAAACATTCTATAGCAGAAGTCTACCAAACTTTATTTTCACTAAACACATTTTTTTCATTAAATTTTATTTTTTTTAATTGTCCCAATCCCCTCTCTCCCCTCCCCTTGAAAAAAAGAAAAACAAAATCCTTGTAAAAAAACAAGCAAAATAAATTCCTGTATTGTCCATTTCCAAATAGATAGAGGGATATGTGTGTGTGTGTGTTTGTGTGTGTGTACATATATATGTCAATTCTGCATATTATTAGCCCCTCACCTCCTGTCAGGACATGGTTACCATTCACCTACAGTGCTTGGGATCATGATTGTTCATTGTGCTGATAAGAGTTCTTTTAAATTTGTTTTTTATTTTCAATTCCAAACCTTATTCCTCCTTCACCTTCTTCCTTACCCACTGAGAAGGCAAGAAATATGATATCCATTTTACATATGAAGTCACACAAAGAGGAAAAAAGCAAGGAAAATAAAGAGAAAAAACTCTGCTTCGATCTGTTCACAGAGTCGATCAGTTCCCTATTCCCTGTCCCTAGGGGGATGGCCTTTTTCATTGTGAATCCTTTGGAACTGTCGTGGATCACTGGATTGATCAGTTTTTCACAGTTGATTATCATTACACTATTCTCTTACTGTGTACATTGTTTTGTCATTCTGTTCACTTCATTTGGCATCAGTTCACAGAAGTCTTTCCAAGTTTCTAAAAGGAACCCCCTTCATCATTTCTTGCAGCACAATTGGATTCCATCACAATCATATACCATAACTTCTTCAGCCATTCCCCAAATGATGGGCATCCCTTCATTTCTAATCCTTTGCCACAATTCTTAAAAAGTTGCTATAAATATTTTTGCACATGTGGGTCCTTTTTCTTTGGTTCTTTCTCTTTGGGGTGTAGATCTAGTGATGGTCTTGTTGAGTCAAAGATTTTATAGCCCTACCGGAATAGTTCCAAATTGTTCTCCAAAATGGTGGGACTAATTTTCAGCTACACTAAGAGTGCACCAGTGGACTTTTCCCACATCCCCTCCAGCATTTCTCATTCTCTCTTTCTGACATCTTAGCCAATTTGATGGCTATGAAAGGGTACCTCAGAGCTGTTTTACTTTGCAATTCTCTAATCAATAGAGATTTGGAGCATTTTTTCATGTGACTATGGTATTGAATACATAAATTAATTTAGACAGTATTGGGATTTTTATTATATTGGCTCAGTCTAATACTTCTTCAATTGTTTAGGCCTGTCTTTGTGTGAAGAGTTTTATAATTTGCTCAGGTAGCCTCCCAAGTATTTTATATTGTCTACAGTTATTTTAAGTGCTCCAGACATATTCAATAGGAATTATTTTCCTTTTAGTCTATGCCCTGAAATCCTAAATAGGATTTTATCAGCCTTTTTTGGAGAAATAGGGAGAAAGGCTCCAAGACCAAGAGGGGAAGCTTGCTGGATAAGATAATGAGAGCTTTTTTTTCATATTGTTTCCAGAAGTTGTAAACTACTAAAAATTATATTATCTGCCCTTTTTGATTATAATAAGGCTTTGGATTACTAGGGCAAACAATTTGCTCATAGTTACTTAATGAAGATCTAGTTGAGCTATTTTGTAATTACAAGGTTGAAGTTATTTAGGTAGTTAGAGAAAAGAAATGGCTAGAAAACTCACTTAAACATTGTTTGCTGTGGAGAAGTGTAATAGTGTAGAAGAGATCCTTGTTATATCTCATCCCAGTTCTCAAAGGCCTGAACAACATTGGAATATGGTTTAAATAGAAGATGGTCCCATAGCATGGGCAGAATATCATTACAAAGACTGAAGGACTTACCTTTTTCCCCTGACAATGTACCTCCCTGATGAAAGGGGTCTGATTTCACAGGATAGTAATGAGTTAAGTTATCAGAGCTTCTTGAGAGTCCTTCCAATGATTCCTGGCATTACAGGATTCAAAAACAGAATTGTATTAGAATAAGCTAGAAGAGGACAATTAACAGCACATCTACTAGCTCAAGGATTTCTATTCTTGTCAAGAGTAGAAGAAAAATGAAATATTACATTCTATTTCTCAGCAAGTGAAAAAAAGACATCAAGCATGTCATTGACATTCGAATTCAGAGAAATTCTACTTCTTTGTGTAAATTACCGAACATTCTGAGCTTGGGAACTTCCTCTTCATAATTCCCCAGCAGCTTTCTATTGACTGTATGAGTCTGATAAAAAAATTGTTTGACATCAATAGGAATTTGTACATTGCTTCACAAATTACCACTCAAGGTTTCTTTTATTCTGAAACTAAGTAGTACGTGTTTTGCTAGAAACTTTTGTACCCATTCCCCACCAAGAACGTCTAGTAGTCAGACTGCCTCCCAGCTACAGTACCCAATAATGAGCTACAAAAGTCCCTAAAACTATTGTAGCTTAATCAAAGGCAATTACAGTAAAAATTCTGATGGTAAATGACATGTGCAAAGGTAATCATCCTAACCATGCAATCAATTTAATGTCAATTTACCAATACCAACACTTGCCTTGACTTACCTTAATAGATTCATGATTTCGTTAGGGTGGTCACTTCCTCCACTGGTTTCAATTGCAGCTCACGATCCATGCCTTCTTATCTTGTCTATGTCCTTCTAGAAATCTTCCACCAAGTCTACCAACATGTTAGACCCCCTCCCAGCTCTTTTACTATGTTGTTTATACATCAGTAATAAAGATAATGATGATAACTACATTTATCCAGTGCTTCAGGATTTGCAGAGTGAATTAGATTATGAGGAACAACCCGGTGAAGTAAATGCTATTGTCATCTACACTTTACTAACGAGGACACTGAGGGTGAGAGAGATAAAGTAACTTGCTCAGGGTCACAGCTCAGCTCTTCGTCATTCAGGTCAGTCATCTGTTGACCACATGATGAGGTCACCTCCTTTTCTGATCATACACATGCTTCATTTTTTGTTTTTATTTTATTTTTTTTTTTTGCCACATATACGCACCTGACGTATCTGTCAGTATTATGTAGATTCCGTATAGATACTGGGTATTCCAGATGTTTCTGTGTGTAGAATACACCATGCTAGTTGCATCAAGTCCTGGGAACATTACACAGCCACTTCAGTGAGAGCCAAGATCATATAAAAGATTGGCTTAGCAATCCATATAGGAAAACAAAATGGATGAAAAAAATGCATTTGGATCAGTCTTAAACTAATTCTGACCTCCAATGTCCATTCTATGAACATTAGTATTTTTCAAGCCATTCTATATAACTATGAATCATGGAACACCATGCTTCAGGAAAAGTCCAAATTGTAAGTGATTAAAAGGGCAATATGTTGCTCTAGAGTATATTAACAATGAAGACATGTTTATGAAAAAGTAGGAAAAGGCAGGGAGCATGCTTCACCATCAATCTTCCAGAGTTGTGGTTGGGCATTGCATTAACCAGAGCTCTTAAGTCTTTTAAATTTGTTCTTCTTTACTCTGTCACTGTCATTATATAAATTATTCCCCAGTATTCTGCTTACTCTACTCTGATCAATTCATAACAATTTTCTTAGGTTTCTATGGGCCAATCTTTTGAATACTTTTTAAAAAAAATTAATCATTTCACATTCATTAAAATAATATCTTAAGTATACAAAGATTTTCTTTTACATTTAACACAAGAAAGATGGCTCAAGGAAGTGAGCGACTTTCTCAGAGTCCCTCAGAGAGGAGGGAGGAGCCTCAACCACACCCAAAGAAAAATCGAAAAACAGGGATATGGGTGGTGAGGAAGAGGAGGGGGAGGGGAAGGAAGAGGAAAGAGAGAGTGGATAGTGTGGGGGAAGGCAGTTCTACCCAAGAACAGAAGAGGCTTGGGGACTGCTCACAGGGACTGAGGCTGGCTAGCAAAGGGTCATGCTGCTGGATATATATACTACCTCCCCCTTGCAGGGAGACAGGCAGCCAGGCATTAGTCCCTGAACAGAGGTAGGTTTCACAGTAAGTTAATATCATTCAGTATTGCAAGAATCTTTGGGTATGTTGGTTCTGGTTCTCAGAACCTGCTCTGCAATGGAATGCTTTGGTATAAAGGGCAGCTTGGGTGATAATGGCCCTGACCACACTCGAATTTTTCCACGTGGCCTGGGAGTCTAGACCTGTGGGGCCTTGGGGCATCCCAGTTCTGAGAGGGAGCCTGGAGCTGCTACCATAGGTTCGCATCCCGTTCAGGATCCGGTCCCAGTTTAGGACCGGTCTGGATCTGGGGCTCAAAGGCTGGAGGCTGAGGATCGGAGACAGCATCCTTGGGCCCCAGGTCCTGGAGGTCCCAGGTATAGGTGACTAGCTGGGGAAGGGACTTGGGAGGAAAGGATGGGTCGGGAAAGGAGAGGACATAAACCCTAGTGCTTGAGGTAATATTTAGGAGTCTTCCAGAAAAGAGGCCTGAGGCAGAGACCAGGACAATGGCAGTGGCTCCTGGAATTCAGCTTCATGGTCCTGGCCTTGGCCCCAGTCGACAGGCTATGACTCTCTTGGGGGTGTTGAGCAGGCTGTCACAGGGGGCTTCCTCAGACCTGGACTCCGGCCACAAGGCTGCCCGGGTGCTGGTGACAAAATGCACACTGTCATCCCAAGAGTCTTGTTCCATGGTGGCATCTGCGCTCTCCCTGTGTCCCAAAAGTCTCCAAGCTGGCAAGGATGGCCAGGGGCAAGAGGAAGGTGTTGGCAGGACACAGTGCCAGGGAAGCTGCGGGGTTAGAGGTGGTGGGGAGGGCGGAGTGGAGAGCAAAGGACTGGATTCCAGTTCTTAAAGTTTAGGACAAAGCCTGAATAGTTTCTTTTTATGGAACAATTTTAATTTGTTCAATACAAACAATTAATTTGTATACCATAATTTGTTCAACCATTCCATATTTGATGGGCATCCCTCTTAAGTTTCCAGTTCTTTGCTACAACAGAAAGTTCTCTGTGAATATTTTTGTGTATCTGGGTCCTATCTCTCTTTAATATCATCTTGGGAGTATACGTCTATTAGTGGTTTTGCTGGGTTTAAAAAATATGCATAACTTAGAAACTTTGGGATATAGTTTCAAATTGTTTTTCAGAATGGCTGGACCAATTCACTAACAGCATTGGTGTACCTGTCCTCCCACATTCCCTCCAACTGTTGTCATTTGGGGGGGGGGTCATCCTTGCCAATCTGAAGATTAGAACCTATAGATTCCTAGATATAGCTGCTTTTTTTTTTCCTTTTGTGAACTGCCTGTTCATATCATTTGACCATTTCTCTGTTGCAGAATGGCTCTTATTCTTATATAGTTGAATCAATTCTCTACAGATGTTTACATAAGACTTTTATAACAGAAACTCGCTGCACAGCACCCTCCTTCACTGTTTCCTTCTAATTTTAACAGCATTGATTTTGTCAAAAAAAAAATCTTTTCATTTTTATTTAATCAAAAATTTTCATTTTATCCACTACGATCCTGGCCTGAATGACTAAACAACAAAGATCCATAGTTACACCAAAAAAAGTTACACCTATTTATATCTATGTCCTGTATTCATTTGAAATTTATTGTGGCATATGGTGTGAGGTTTTGGTCTAAAAAATTTCTTTCAGCTTATTTCCAGAACTCCCAGGAGTTTTGTTTAATAGTGAATCCTTTCCCCAGTAAGAGGAGTTCTTAGGTTTATTGAACATTAGGGTACTATGTTCATTTGTTTCTACATGATTTCAACCTCAACTTCTTGACTTCAATTTCCAGATTAACGTTCACTGTGGGTTTAAAAGGATAAAAATGTGTAAGACCATCATAGTTAGGAAAGAAAGGGCTTGATCCAAACATTGTGAAAGTAACACTGGAACATTACATACATAATATGCATTCCTCTTTTACACACATCTATAAACACATCTGCCGCCAGTGGCTGTGGCGCTGAATGGCGGAGATGGCCGAATGCCGCAGAGAGTGAAAAGAATACACGGGCCAGGTGGAAGAGTAAAGGACAGCTCCATTTATTAAACTAAGGGACAGGGCTTATATACTTTTTTAAGCAAGCAGATCAACAAGTTCACATGCGAAAACATTTGCATTGCATGACTTCCTCCTCCTTTGTTCCCCTTTTGCCATAAACAATATTGTGTTAATAGCCCACAGGTGGTGTTTAGCACACGGTGCCATGGGAGCTTTGGAGAGAGCACGTGTGTACCAAGGAGGCTTGGAGAGCCTTCATTCTGAGCAGCACGTGTGTGCCAGGTGGGGTTTGGAGAGCCCATGTGCCAAGTTATCAGCCCAAGGGCAAGGACAGGCCTCAGGGAAAACCTGGCCTGTATCTTATCCCAGAATGGACTTTCTCAGAGCTGGCCCTCTACATACATCCATACATATACACTTCTCCTTAATCCTTTCCACCTTTGCTGCCTTCTACATGGTGCTCAAAGGCTCCTGATATGTCTCCCTGGAAGATTCTGTGAACTTTGATCACCAGGTGACAACAGCACTATGGGTCTGCAAGAACATTATCTCAAAAATGAAGCAACGTTTATGAGGTGAACAGATGCTATCTTGGTTTTTAGAAGAGTTCATCAACAAAACAGAGTGTGGTGCCAGATGAACTTCATTGCTTTTTTGGACTGGTAGATTAGGGAATGCTATAGATATACAATATGCTGTGGCTGGATTTTAGGAAGGTATTTCACACAGTTTTCCATGATAGTTTTGGGGACAAGATGATAATTAAATAGATTCAGAACTGGGGGAATGACTAGACCCAGAGAGTTGCAATTGATGAACTGACGTCAGTCTGGACAGATTCGTCCACTGTAATGACCCAGGAATCTCCCTAACACTTTTACTGTACCCAAATGAGATCCAACAACATTATCAATAACAGCACGCCCCCTGCATTAGTGTAAAGGGGATGATAACAATAGCGCCTAACACAGGGTTGTCGTGAGGGTCAGATGAGATAATACAAATAGTGTTACATAAATAGAATAATAAAGTGCTTGGACATTTTTATCAGTGACGTGGATGTGAGCGAGCTCATATCAGTGAGCATGGATGGCACACTTATCAAATTTGTAGATGCCAATAAAGAGGAATGACTGATATGGATGACAGAATGGGAACTCAAAGAGCTTGACAGACTAGACTTTAATATGAAATATAAGAGGGAGAAAAGTAGGATCAAATACACAAGCTTTGCTTTGGGGACATGTGGCAACACAAACATTCATGGGAAAAAGTCCTGGGAATTTTTGTGTACTAGTTTAACATGAATCAACACGGCAGCCAAAATGGCAATATGATCCTCCTGAGCTGCATCCATAGAAGCGCAGTGTCCAGATTAGGGAAGTGTAGTCTGTTCTTACCATACCACAGGTGGTACATCATATTCAGTTCTGGGTATCTATATTTTTAAAAGGACATTGATGAGCTGAAATAAAGCCAGAAGTAAACCAAGGATGGTAAGAAAACTGAAATTTGTGCCACAGAAAGATTATTTGAAAGAAATTGGTATGTTTAGTCTAGAGAAAAGGAGATGGGGGCGGGGCAGGGAGGAGATATGAAAAGTGAGAGAATTCAGAATCATGCTTTGATAAACAATGTAAAACAGGAAGTGAAATTAACCATACCATAAAGTGTTTAATCAGTAAGATCACTCAGTTACTATGGAATAAAATCAATGACCTTGCTGTGAGCAGCTTATAGAGTTGTGGCTTGACTAGTGGGAAATAATTATATACTTTTTTACAGAGAGGTTTGGTCCTTAAAGGATCTCTCAGTGCCCAAAAAATATTTTGCTAAGGAGATATATTCTCCTAAATTTCTTTCCAAAGGCTACAAGATGTTTTTTAGTTTTTTCTTACCTAAGAATTGATAAGACTCAGAATTTTAAAATTTCCCATTCTGGGGGGCAGGTCTTTCAATTACTCTTTACTATGGATTTCTATAACCTACCTTCATTATTATGTCGATCCTTTACCTCAGTAAGAACCTATAGTCCTACTAGAACCTGTATTAAATATTCCTTTCCTATTGAACATTCTCATATTAAAACTTCTTACCTAGTTCAGTTTAGTAAAACATTGGCCCATCACTGAACTGATGGTACGCTGAAGACTAGGGAAAGGTTTGGTTTCTAGTTGATTGAGAACTCGTGTCTAACACAGCCTAAACACGGCTGAACCCATGGGATATTTGCTTTATTTTGGTCTGCATCCCATGGTAATGTATATAATTATGCATACATATATGACATGGAGTATGCCAAAATAGGCTGGGGTTCTCTGGCAAGCCACAGATGTTGGACAACCCCTTCTACCCAGTGGTATAAGGAGAGCAACCTCTCCCGCCTTCTCCATCACATTCTTCATCTAATACTATCAAGTATGCTCTGTCAAACAAGAGGCAAATTAGCCCCTTTACTAAAGGTTCCCCAAGATTCTGATGGTTTCTTTTTCTGAAACTGACTCAGCTCAAGAAGGGAGTAATCCTGAATTAAATCTTAGTGCACCACAGTTCTCCTGACCATCTGTCTTTCAGAAAACTGACGGTTTAGGTTTGTTTAAATGCACTGACCCATATCTTCCCCAACTAGCCTAGATTTGAATCTCAGTCTCCCTTTTTATATCTCCCAATTGGAAGACAGTTATTCTTCCATTCACCTTCCATCAGCTAACCCATCCTGGGTATAGTTATCTCCCCACTCTTCATTCATCTCTTAACAGCCATGATTTTGAAGGTGTTAAAATTGGTCTTTGGCCCAGACCTAGTTCTACCTACAGTATTAGTGCCTCCTTCATTTGGGCTATTACCAGATAGATTTGCTTTCTGCACGACTGCTCTGGAAACTCAAATTTCTAATTTAGCTTTTTCTAGTTCACTGAAAGTCCCTTCTAGTAACAGCCATCAGACAATGTCTCAAGTCCATCTGTTTCTCTCTCCCTCACACTGCCCTAACAGGAACAGTGGGGCACCCCACTTTATCCTACTTGTAGAATTTTCCTTTACTGTCTGCTGTGCCAGTAGGTATTGTGGGTACCATTGGGCCTCCCCTGAAGGTGGGGAAGGGAGAGAGAAAATCCTTGCTCCTCCCTTTCTTCAACCAAGAAACCATTCCCACCATCTAGCTGACTATTCCAATCATTTTATGAAGCCGAGGAAGCTATCCTAAACTTAGGTATCAGAATGGCATAAATGGCTAACCCAGCACAAGCACGGGACATAAAGGGTAGATTTGCTTAACTTCTAAGGAGACAGCTGTTGAACACACAAAGCAAAGATATATGTCATCATCCTAGTGCTCATTCTGGTTTGTGCTCACCTCCCCTGTCTTCCCTATTCCCATGGAGTAGGGTAGCCCAGTCTGGGAAAACTGATAGGTCTGAGTACTCCTATGTCCCCTACACTGGCTGTTTTCCTGTTTGTAAGACTGCTGGCATCATGTCACTGGGACAAAACCCTGTCATACCTGAAACAATGAAGCCTGAAACCACAGCCCAGAACTCATTTTGAGGACTCTCCCTCAGAATTCCATTTGCTCCACAAGGCCTGCCTCCTTCCTTGTAATGTATACATAGGCTTACCATAGGTATACAAACCTGCACCCAAGACAGCTTACAACGTTTTTTTTGATAACATCATCATTTTTAATCACTTTGGTGATATAAAGCCCTCTTAACAATTTGGTTCAACTTATCTGTGAACTGTTTTTTGTTTTGGAGACTGGGTCTGGCTCTCTCTCCCAGGTTAAGTGCAGTGGTCATCTGCATAGAAGCGACCCCTCTTTCTTTTCTGAACCCTCTTTAGGCAGCCTAGCCCTTTGCTCCCCAGGGCTCACCATATTGGTTCTGGAATTAGTATGGACACTCAATGGACTTTAGCTCTACTGAAGCTCAGAACTCAGAGCTCAAGTGATCACCAGCCTCAGCCTCCTTCAGTAGCATGGGATGACAGATGTACAGCCGGGACATACAGCTAACTAAGCCATTTCTTATGCTTTCTTTCCTACTGGAAGGTACGAATCATTTTTCTACAGAATTGCAGAACACTGACATCACATTACTATCTTTAGCAATCAAAGTGCATGCAGTGTATTAGGCCATGTAAACTAAAGAAACTGCTTTCAGTCACAGTTTATATTCTCAAACTGGTGTGGCTATTTCACAATTGAGAGAGAACAATCTCAAAGCACTCTCAATTTGCTCACTTTCTATCCACATACAGGTGGTGTTCGTCAGAGAGCCAGGGATAAGTGCACATTAGCTAAAACAAAAACAACTTATTTGACCTGAGGTATTGCTTACAAGGGCCATAGAGTCAAGAAGTCAAACACTTTTCAGCACAGAGCATACAAAAGAATAATTGGCAGTGTTATTTATTTATAATTAGCCTGGAGGAATAGATTTCCAGAGGGCAACATTTTAATTAAGATCATGGAGCTAAGTCATTGTAAAAACCAAAAATTGACATTCCTGAAGCATCCTCTTTCATCAGTCAGACAAGAAAAGGAACAAAGAGGGAAGAGATCCTTGGCTCATCTTTCTTCAGTAACTGTCCTACCTTACTATATTAAAAAAATTCACACGTAAGCGTCATCATTTTGTCACTGTTTTTCCCTTCTTCAACTCAGAATTAGTTCTTTCGAAGTTTTAAGATAGCCTTCTATTACCATCTGGATCATGTTGAGGACAATTAATACAATCCACTTTTATTTCCTGAAAAAATGTCGTACAAATTCCCATGGAGCTCTTAAAAGCCTCCTCAGATGGTATGTTGTACACCAAGATTTGTAAGAAAAGCATACTGCAGCTGGTGGAGACAGATATTTATCTAGCCTTGATATTATAGTTTTCACAACTGAAGTATTTCCCAGTCCTCCCTAAGTGCTGATAAAGGAAAAAAATATTTTTTTTAATTTCTGATGCCTAACAAAATTAAAAAAAAAAAGAAAAATAAAAAAACAAAAAAATAAAAAATAAAAAACAAGAAAATAACAAATAAACAAAAATAACAAAAAAAATGAAAACAAAAAAAGAAAGAAAAAAACTAAACAAAAAATAAAAAAGCAAAAAAAATAATTTCCGATGCTTGCCATCATGTCTTATCAATTGGATTAATGAATTAATTTTAAAAAAATATTAATTGCCTAGTTTACTATGTGCCAGGCATTATGATAAGCACTGGGAACATAAAATTAAGCAAGCAAGATATTCTCTGCCCTCCTGGAGTTTACAATTTAACAGAGGATGACAGCACATTAAGGGGAGCCAGAGTTGGAGGAAAGGGTAATTAGGGTATCCATGCAACACCATGGTTTGTTGGCATCAAGGATTGGTAGAAATGTCTGGTCAGGGACATGGTGGTCTGGTTCTGGATAAGGTAAGGTAAAAATTTACCTAACAGAGTCAGGCTCCTGGGGGAAGGAGTCACAGTTCTGAAAGTAAAAGAAGTATGACCAGAGGGTAGGCAGCAGGGTTTAGAACTAGTTAGAAGTGGAGTGGCAGCCTGGTTCCAAGGAAGGTACAAGGAAAACTTACCAAATTTGATCCCAGGGTCTCAGGGCCAGATGGGCAAGGCTAGCACGCCATGGAAGTCGAGACACATATTCTCCTTGTAACTGGCAAAGATTGTTTCTCACATTCCCTTTAACCAATTCTTTTCAGAAATCACCAGGCACAAATCAATATTAAGTTTTCATTTAAAAATGTAGTGATAGATTATATATTTAAATTTTTAATCTCACATTTTAGCCAGTTGAGTGCTTAACCATTATCTGTCATAAAATATTTTTTTCTTGCATCTTACCCTATATCTATGGATTTTTCAATTTTTTCAAAATTTATCTGCTTCAAATTTCCCCCCTTTTTATAGTGTTACTTTCGATTAGTAGGGAAGGAACATGTTACTAGTTATATGTTAATAACATTACATAATAATATATAATATATAACATGCAATATATAATACATTATACATAACAGAATGAGATTCAAAGAAATACAATTAGCACCTTCCCCCACTTATGTCCTGTTATCAATTGCCTCCCCTTTTTTGCTTATATTTTTAAAATTAACAATCATTTATCTTCTTTCCTTCCCACCTCCAGACTCTAGTACCCCCACCCCCGACTGAAGAAAAACAAAGCCCTTGCAACAAATATACATAGTCAAATGATACAAATTCCTCCATTGGCCATTACCAAAAATTGACCTCATTCTGTATCTTGAGTCTGTTACTTCCATTTCAGGAAGTGGCCACTATGCTTCATCATTGGTGCTCCCAGAGCCAAGATAGGCCAGTCTTTCAAAGATGTCTTTCTAATGTTATTGTTATTGCATAAATTATTTGCCAGGTTTTGCACACTTCACTCTGCACTAGTTCTTAGAAGTCTGTTTTTTCTGAAGCCCTCTCTTTCATCATTTCTTACAGCACAGTAGAATTCCATTATATTTATATAGTCTAATTTGTTCATCCATTCCCCTTCTGATGGATGCCCCCTTAGTTTCCGGTTCTTTGCCACTATAAAAAGAAGTACTAATAGATACAGGCAATGGAGTATAGAAATCTATCTTGCCATACAAGTACGGGTGAAGGAGATAAGAGGGGTCAGGTGGGGTGACAGAAGGGAGGGCAGACTGGGGTAAGGGGTAATCAGAATGCATGCCATCTTGGGGTGAAGGGGAGGGTAGAGATGGGGAGAAAATTCGGAACGCAAAATCTTGAAATGAATGTTGAAAACTAAAAATAAATTAATTTAAAAAGAAAAAAGTGCTAAAAATATGTTGGTACACATGGTTCCTTTTCTTCTTCCCTTGCTTTCTCTGGGGTATAGGCTTAGTAGTTGTAGAACGGGGTCAAAGGATATGCACAATTCAGCAGCTTTGGAACCACAGTTACAAATCGCTTTTCAGACTGGCTGGACAAATTCATAATTCCAATAGTTCATTAATAGGCCTCTTTATGCATAATCCTTCCAACATGTCATTTTCCTTTTTTATAAACTTTGCAAGTCTGATGAGGTAAAACTTCAGAGCTTTAATTTGCATTTCTCTAAAAAGCATTTTTTCATCCTCGTTCTTGGTATGAAGTAATTGGGAAACAGGTGTATATTATAAATTATTGTATATTGTAAATTATATATATTGCATATTGTAAATTATAAATTTGAATTCGCTCCTTATATATATTGAAATAAGACTGTTTATCAGGGAACCTTGTTGGTAAAGATTTTTTCCCCCAATTAACTGCTTCCCTTCTAATTTTAGCTGAATTGGTTTTGTTTACGCAAAAACTTTTAAAATTTTATATAATCAAAATTGTCTATGTAGTTGTATCCACCTAGTTCCTCTGTGTACCTTGCTTGATAAGGCAGACTCTTTTGTCTTTTTGTTACTGTGAGGTTTTGTTGCAAGTAAATAAGATCATTCATGTTGATTTATTTTATATTCTGTAATTGTTGAAGTTGTTTCAATTAACTTTTTAGTTGAGTAAACTTTAGGGTAAAGCAAGCCATCATATCATCAACAGAAAGTGACCATTTCCTTTCTTCTCTGTCTATGCTTATTCTCTCAATGTCTTCTCCTTGTCTCATAGCTACATGTAGCATTTCTAGCACTGTGTCAAACGTTACGTTTGATAATAGAGATCCTTGCTCTTAATATGGAAAGACCTCTGGTCTATCTCCATTCTGTGTCATGCTGGCTCTTGGTTTCAAATAGCAACTGAATATCATATTAAGAAAACATCCATTTATTCCAATTATTTCTAGTGTTAACAGAAATGGATTTTGTCAAAATGCATTGATATAATCATGATTTTTGTTCTATGATTACTATGATCTATGATATTTAATTTTCCTAATATTGAACCACCCTTGTATTTGTCAGTTAATTTTAACGCCCACTTTGTTTCCCCTCCCCTCCTGCTTGAATAGGTTTGAATAGAATTAACTCACGTGAATCTATTAACTTGGATTCAATAGAAGTCTCATGTGTTCATGGTTCACAGGGATAACTTTGCAGGTTTAGGAAGCCTTGACAACAAAAGTCCTCGAAGGTGACCTTCCTCTAGCCTTTGACCTTCTACCATAATTGAAAATATTACATTCAATCTATTTAGCTTAACAGCTAAATGAGCAGTAAATTCATTTTATCTTTCTAGCATTTCTGCCCTTTCTCTTTAATCTTGGAGCAAGGTAGACAAAAAAAGTTATACAAGCTATAAATGACTATAATACTGCTGTTCTGTTTGAAAATTGATTGCCTCTTTCAGTAGTTCCACTATTTATTACATATTTATTTGCTATACTTTTACTAATTACGTAGCATTTAATGAGCTTTTAGCAACTGAGAGGACTACATACTTTCCTTTTTTAAAACTGCTACCTTTAAAGGGCTTAGAGTTATAAATTCAAATAACAGTTGTACATCATTTTAAAAAACACATTTAAATACTAAGATTTTAAAAGAAAAGTAAAATGATTTCTCTATATCAAAATTCATCTTTGGAATGAGATAATCTCATTTAATTCCATTCAATTCAAAAAGCATTTGTTATAGCAGCTACTAAATTTTAGGCACTGGCCTAGGCATACAAAGACAAGAATGAAAATAACCACTGCTTTCAAGTAACTTACATTCTACTGGGGGTTAACACACTCAATGTTATACATATATATTTTATAGCTAGAGATATGCAAAATATTGAATAGAAATTTAGATATATGCATGTCTAGAGATACATACATATATGTGATGTATAGATATGTATATCCATGTCTTCATATATATCAAATAAAAGGTACTTTTGACAGAGGCAGGTGGGTGGTACTAATAACTAATTGTTGTTGTTCGGTCGTTTCATTGTGTCTGACTCTTTGGGACCCCATGGACAATGGCACACCAGGCCCTTCTCTTCAAGTCTGCCCAAGTTCATCTTGAGGAAAGGTAGCACTTAAACTGATCCTGGAGAAGAGCTAGGGCTTCCAAGAGACAGAGGTAAGGAGAAAGGACATTCCAGGCATGGGGGACAGCCTCTGCAAAGGCATTTAAATGAAGAGATGGGATGTATGGAGATCAGGTCATAGAATATATAGAATACGTGAAATTATTACAGAAAGATAGGTTGGAGACAGATTGTGAAGGAGATTAAACATGAGAGAAATTTTTATCTTATTCTAGAGAAAACCTTGAGCTTATCTGTGCTTTAGGGATATTGATTTGTCAGCTGGGTAGACAAGAGAAAAGGCAGATACATGAGGCTACTGCCATAATCCAGGTAAGAGGACACAGTGAGGACTAGGATGGTGGCTGTACAAGAAGTTCTGGCTCTTACACAAAGATTGCTCACATGAATACCTACAGTCAATTATCAATTATATCCTAACAGAGAGGATTCATGGATAAACAATACAAAATATTCCCAAATAGCCCTACTGAAATTGAAGGGAAAAGAATTTAATACCAGCTCAAGCACTTTCCAATTCTGCTATAGCCATAGGGGTGCTTCTCCCACCCATTGTTTGTTTCTTTTTTGCTTACAGTTTCGGATCCACAGCTGGAATTCCTTTTCCCCAGAACCCTTAGCTTACTTCATTCAGGCAGGGGAAACTTGGGGCAAGCAGTAGGCAGTCTAGAGTTTGTTTCTACTTCTACCTAAGAACAAAAGAAGAAAGAGAAGCAGACATTGAGGAAAGATTATGGGGGGGGGGGGGGGCGTGGCAGCTGAAGGGATAGAATATAAAGGAAAAAGCAATAAAATAAAAAGTCCACCCTGATGCAATAACTATAAATATGATGAGTTTTGAGAGAGAGACATATATAGTGATGGAGACAGAGATGCAGTGAATCAATAAGCACTTAATAAGTGCTTACTATGTGCCAGGCACTGTGCTAAGTGCTTAAAGATATAAAGAAGGGCCCTAAAGGAGCTTATATTCTAATGGAGGTGACAACACATAGCCAGGTTATCAGGAGTTAAATGCCCAGGAGTTTATATTTGTTCCTGGAAAAATAAGGGAGCCACTGAAGCTCACTGAGCAGGAGGGTGGTATGGTCACATCTATATTTAACCCAAATCATGGGGAAACTATCTGGAGCCTAACCGATTAGAAATAAATGTGGTGATGCCAACTATACAAATAATTAAAGATAAAAGGAAAGTAAAACTACATTCCAGTTTTAAAGTTTGCCTAATTTATTAGTGTACTAGTAGAACTAATTTTTCTCCTTTAATATAAATTTGTTGATTTACCTGCATTTCCCAGTGACTTGTCTTTCCCCGTCTCAGAGAGCATGAGCTACACATATCTTGAAAGTCTCCTTGATGAAAATGAGAAATAGGCAGGCTTTCACAAATCATTTTCTATAGCAAACCACATATTCCTTCACAGAAATGACTAAAAGTACTATGAATACAAGATTTCACATTCATTCATAATTTTTTATAGGGTATCTGATCTAGCAGACCAAAATGTAGCCTGTGTATTTGTTGAGATCACATAAGATTCTCTGAAAGAAGCAATAACAGATAAACTTTGGGTGATTATCAGTATAAAACAAGTTATAAAAGAAAAAGTGTACTCACCAAATGTGTTTTCACGATCATGAAGGATGTCCAGTGCAGTCAAAATGGAAAAAAAAAAGGATTCCCTTTAGACAAGGTGCTCCAGATGTTCCTTCATTCTTGTGTTGACTGCATCAAGCCCCAAAACATTATGCTCTCTTTAATGATATACATGCACTCAAGAGCTTAGCTAAATGATCCACACAAGGGAAAAAAAAGATGAAGAACAGCTATTGTGTCCACACTATAATATGTACTAGCGTTAGACAGTCAACTTGTCTACCAGTATGTAGAAGTTGGATAGACACTGCAGGTAGATAGCATTCTGGGCTCAGAATTAAAAAGGAAGAAAATGACAAAATTTGATAGTTGGAGGGGCCCTCCCAAGCTGTTAATAGCTATGTAGTCTAGGGGTTATTAACCTGGGGTCCATGGAAAGATTTTAGGGGGTTTGATAACTTGAGACCTTCAATACTTTTGTAATTATTATTTCAATAAAATTGGTTTTCTTTGTAATCCCATTTTAAAAATTTTATTCATTTAAGAACATTGTTTTGAGAAGGGGTCCATAAACTTGACATAAAAAAGTCCCTGATCTAGCCCCACCTATACACAAAAAGTGTGACGTGGATTTTTGTTGGACATCTCAGTTGTTTCCAACTCTTTTTGACCCCAATTGGGATTTTCTTGGCAAAGATACTGAGGTGGTTTCCATTTCCTTCTCTAGTTCATTTTTATTTTAGCTGATGCAAACAGGGTGAAGTGATTTGCCTAAGGTCACACAGCTGCTAAGTGTCTGAGGCCTGATTTGAACTTTAGGAAGATGAGTTTTCCTGATTCCAGGCCCAGGATTCTATCCACTGCACCATTTAGCTGCTCCATGATGTGGATTACATTTAAGAAAATATGCAATATTTTTAAGGATCCCAAGGTATTACAAGAAACAAAGCCCCATCTTTTTAACACCAATATTCTTCTTTACCAGAAGTTATTACAACCATGTTAGTTGTAAATCATACAATTTCTAAAAAATCAAAACTGTAAATGACTCAAAAGATAATGAAGATGACAAATGGTGTATAAGTGGAAACGTTACTAACACTGACCTAGTGGCATAAGTTATCCATGAGATATATGTCCGGGAAAAGGAGGTGGGATGGTTATGTAGCAAATGTGAGGTATCAGCAGGCCAGTTCTATAGTGGTACCTACTCTGGTACTGTAAAAAAAAAAGATCTATAGAAAGGGCTTTAGCACATTAGATGGTCCCCTTATGGAAGGTTCATAGGAAAAGAGAGATCAGTCCCATAGGGTAGCCTCAGTGGGTTGAAATCTGCATTGCTGGAGGTAGTATCCACATCAGTGGATCCACTGAAGTACTGTACATCAATAAGTTAATTTAACTGAAGACAAATATCTGAAGTATTATCACTACACTGATATATTACTGTAAGAAGTACTACTTTTCTCTATCAATAGAACTCCTAACATTTAAAATTAGTATAATTTGCAGCCTCTGCTCAGTGGGTTTGAATCTGACTTTCAAGAGCTGTAATAAAGAAGGATTCAGACTATGTTAAATATTTTACAACCTGGTATCATGTAAAATTTTGAAGACCTAATGAAGTAGAACTTTACGCCTACTACTGAAAGGAAGCAATGTATTATAATAGTGAGTACAAAGAACATGGCGCTGCTGGATCCTGGTTTGCTTGTTAACAAGCTGAGTCTGGGGCACTTGCCACTTACTTATCATCTCTGGGTCTCAGTTTCTTTTTGGATCAGATCATCTCTCAGCTCCCTGCCAGTTCTAACCATCTTTGAACAAAATTATTTTGGGCCTTCTTAATGCCAAATGCATACAAACTCTTAGTAAATACTAAATGTAGTTTTATTAACCTGAAACTGCATGTGTGGTAAGGAAGATCTAGGAGGCACATAAAAAATAGGAAAGTGATGGAAATTTATCAAATACAGTATCTCTGTACTATATGTGTATGTATATAACTACCTTAAACTAAATTTGTAAATTCTTAAAATTCAGGCTTTGAAGCTCAATTCATTATTGTATTCTGATTTCTGATATATAATAGATGATAAATTATAATAATAGCTAATAGTGTTTCAACATTTACAAAAGTCAACTAAGTTTTAAGTACCTACTATGTGCCAGGCACTGCGCTAAACGCTGGGGATACACCATCAAAATAGTCTGAGGAGGTAAGAGCATGACATACCCCCATTTTACAGATGAGGAAACTGGGACATGCAAAGGTCGATGATACATGTCACACAAAATCACACACACAGTAAATGTCTGTGGCCAGACTGAAATCAAGTCTTTCTGACTCCATCAACTATCCATTGAGCCATCTAGCTGCCCTAAAAAGATTTTTATAGACTAACATATGGGATTTCATAGAGTTCATACTAAACTCTATATAAAACAAAAAGAAACAAATACAAACAATAATTAAAAAAGTCTCAGAGATAAGTTTTGATTGTATTCAAAATTTTATTTTTCAACAAAAAAACTAAGGACAATGATTTTAAATAATAAAACATGGTAAAGTCTACTCTACACATTTGTTGGTATCTTTAAAGATAGCTTATTAAATTCAATTTGGACTCCTGCAGTTCTGTTGTGATGCGCCCTATAGCACTTGTATTAATTCTTTCCATTTCATAATCAATCCATACTTCCTAAAGAAACTCTGTTTAAGTGAAGCTTCACTTTTGTGAGCTAGATTCCACTACTGCAAAAAGCACACACAGAGAACAGTAATCTTCCATATCTACAAAACATAAGAAGTCTGTTCAGCCTTTTTTGGTTTTGTTACATTGCCCACACTGAGATCAGCATAAAGCTAAATTTAAGCAAGGCATGGCATCAACCAAACTTCATTAAACACAAACCAAATACAAACACAAGTCAGCAAAATTAAGCTGTGAAATAGTGATGAAAAAAGAAACATTTAGTGGGTCACAACTAGACTGGTTTTCACTGTGCAACTTTCCTCAGGAAACATCACTACCTGATTCACATAAGAAATGGAACACGCATCAAAGCCTTTGTTCATGTAGAAAATGCCCTTCAAACAAATTCAGTGATATCATAAGGCAATAGAATATTAAACAAAGTAAAGCAATTTGGCCCAGAGAAATGCTTATATATAGTTTATACATAAGATACACACACCTATAGTACATTTTAAACTGTGTGTATATTCATCATTAGACAATTAAATGGATTGGCTCAGTGAGGTGAAAAAAGTATCCATTTTCTATAAATACATGTAGTTATTGCTAATATGCTACACATTACACCTTGACAAAGAAATTGTAATAACTTGAAAATTAAAGCTGCCATATTGCCATTGCTAGCCCTGCAATTAGCCAGTAGACATTCACTGTGACATGCCATCTAATTGTGAAGAAAAAGAAGCAAAAATATCACTATAAAAACAAAAGGCTTATGCACCATCCCTTAGATTTTTGCCCATAAAAAAAAAAGTCCAGTTCACCACAAGTTAACAACAGCCTGACAAGAGTCAAAGGCAAGTTTAAGGGTGTGATGGGAAGGGAAGGGGGAAGTACAGCATGCATTTACAACTTACATTAATCTAGTCTATTTAGTTATACAAAATTCAATTTCAATAAGACTAGACTAACTGTAGTAGGCACAAAAGAAAAGCTAACAGTAGACTTAGTTTGATACTGATTAAATTGAACAATAAACTCATCCTGCCCTTCTTAATACTCTACTGCAGTTTTAATTTATTGATGACTAGAATATTTGCTTACTTAAAAAAAGATATCAAATACCTGCATCATGAAATTACATTCTTATTAACAATAAGACATACTGTGTAAGAAAATAGGTCATGTGTGAAATGTTTCTGAAATGCATTTTTTTTCTCACAACTATCAAAACATTCACTCATACTAAAACAAAACCAACCCCCCTGAAAAAAGTTAAGGAAAAGTAGAATAAGGATTAGGGCTGCAGGGAAGGAAGGATTAAGCTACACTAATTACAGCACAGTGATTAACAATGGTTCAAGACAGAACCAACAAGAGTTGGCCAAAAAGATGCCTTCAATACATGGCTACCATTAAAAACCATACTCAGTCCACTTTTGGTTCATTGCAATGAGACGAAAAAAAAAAAAACTCTCATATATACATATAAATACAAGACTCCAGCTCTTTTTTTTTTAAGTTTTTTTTTTCTGGTTTGTTTTTTGCAAGGCCTAGTTACCTAATACAATTTATATTTGCTCTGCAGCAACTACAAGAGGTAGTCATAAAGCACAAAAAAGTTTCTCCACTAGTCCCTCACAGTCAGCACAAGGATATTAGATACTCCATATAGGCATAAAATTCCTATCTGGTCCTTTGCTAGCCGGTGGATCAAAGATGATTCCAGCCCATAAATTTACCAGACAAGCCTACTGCCAAATCTGAAATGTTCTCTACTGAAGGATACTGTCATAATGTTTGCTGCAGAGCAATTATATGTTCCTTTCTTTTTTTTTAAGGGTCCTGGAAGCAATTCTCTTGATTCTCTATTTATACAAAACAAGGTACCAGTTGGCCAAGATGACACATGTATTTTTTTTCCTTTTTCACAGATGCAAGTGCCATGCAAAATAAATTAAAGAACAGATACCAAAACATACAAGTAATAAAACTATTGAAGGTAGATTTTTAAAGCATTTATATAAACATAATTTATAATACTTCTTTCTCTTTTTTTTCTTTTTATTTTCTTAAATACAGTCACAAAGCTGTGGTTATACGTCAAGGATTTCCTCTGCCGTGCCTCCACAGCGTAATCTGTAGCGTCCTGTTCGCCAGCTTATAGTAGGGTCCCACAATGCCGATAGGAAAATGTATATTGTCATGGATTCTCGGATGAACCAAGCTACTGCATAATCAAGTTTTGAAAAACATAGAGCGCCACCCTAGGAATCACAAAAATTAACATTTAGTATTTCCTTTCTTTATTGCATTCCATATTAAGAATTATTTTGGAAACAAATCTGGTTTTTTCATTACAACTGTGCTTTAATGTGTAATTTAATTCTTTGTGTAATTAAAATTTTTAAATACAAATTTCTCATAATATCTAGTAATGGCTTCTCAATTAAAAAAATTAAGTACAAAACAAAATCATGGAATACTGAAGCAAATGTCATTGGTTCTTTCATCTATCAAATAGTATAATGTATTATTATATACTATATATAATGTATTTCCCACAGTCCACATTTCATTTACAAGGAACTGAAATAACTCTACATTCAACACCCCACTAACAGAAAATATTGCTCAAATCTAATGCCAAGACTCAGCAGAAAACTGATGAGTACTTCTGACTAAAGGGTAAAGAATTTGTTCAACTCCTTAAGCTTTAAAAAAACCTGTTTTCTCAACTAACTGCCAAACTTTACATGCTTACCCACATACCTGGACACCCCTGAGTTGAATATAGTCAAATATAAACCAGGCCAGGCAATGACACATGAAAAATACCATGATATCCCATCGAAATACATGGTGAGCTGCCCATCCAATAATTAAACTGGCAACAAAACATTCAGAAATTGGTTCACAAATTATTGTTGCAGGCAGCATATTGATTCGTAGTTTGGTCCACCTAAAAGAAAAAGACTTCTTTAAAAAATAAACAACAGCTCAATTTCAAGACTAATCAGTTTAATTTCTGGTCAGACCATTTTTTGGAAGACTACTCCTTTTAAAATTTCAAGATTTTTCTCTCATATTAGAGTGACAACACAAACTAAAAGCAGAAAGACTAGATTAAATGTAATGGTCCACACTCTGACAAATGATATAAATTGTAAAATCTAAATAAAGCTTTTTAATTGAACACTTTTAGGTGTTACAAAGATTATACAATCTAAATTATAACATTTATTTTTCAAAGGATACATACATACATGCATATGCATATGTATGTGTATGTGTGTGTGTGTGTATATATATATATATATATATGAGTATGTATGTGTGTGTGTATCCATCCCTCTCAATAGGCACTAAATAACATATCTGGCAAATTTTTTTTTAATTCACTAAATCACAGTGTAGAAAAATAAACACAGAAGGAACAAGGTGGTTTTATTTACCTGATCATTCTGGACTGAAACTGAGAAATTGAATAGGACCCAGAATTTTGCATTGCAACTTGAGTGGCCATTGCAAACTTCCAACCTCTGGAAATTAATATAATTATTAAATGAGAAATTACATATAACTCCCTATGTTAAAATATAATTGGTTACACATTTATCCACAATAATTTGATATCAGTTGTAGTTTGGAAATCTTCTGTAAAACTGATATTGAAGAAGACAAGACTAACAAACCAGAAAGAATAACCTAATTGACGCATAGCATATCTATAAGTTGCTTCAGTTAAACAATTTTTCTGTTTTCTATACTTAATTTAGCATGTGACATATCAACTACAGTTATGTAAGTACAGTAAGCTACACACACACACACACACACACACACACACACACACACACGCATGCCCAACAATGATCTGGACTCGTAGGACATAAAGCTAGATGAAACCTCAGAAATCACTTAGTGCTATTCCCTTCAATTTCACAAAGAAATTAAGGCCCCAGGAGGTAATCTGATTTGCCTATATGACATCACCCAGCAAGGACTCAAACCCAAGTGCTCCGATTCCAAATGCAGTGTTCTTTCCACTGTGCTGCTTCACTAGAAACTGACACGAAGTCAACAATGTAGCCTATGAATTGAGGTTTGGGGATTTGTTGTTTCTAATATACTTCTGGCACCAGGTTTGAAGAAATTTAATTAGAAAACACATTACTTTCAGGCATCTAAGTCGACACAGTGCTGTACCTAAGTTCAAATTTGGCCTAAGACAGATACTAGCTATGTTGCCCTGGGAAAGTTGTTTGTTTTCTTCATCTGTAAAATGGACATTAATAGCACGGACCCCACCCCCACCCCAGCCCCAGCATTATGGTGAGAAGAAAATGAGATATTTGTAAAGTATTTTACAAATCTTAAAATGATATATAAATGCTAGCTATTTTCAATAAGCAGTATTTTATAGCATAAAAATTTGAGGTCAGCTACATAAAAATCTTCATGTAACTTCTAAAAAATAAAAGCATCAAATAAACTATGGATCAATTCTGCAATCATACTCCATGCATTTTCATCTAAATTCTAAAAGGTCAAAACATTAATCTATCTAGAATCACAATGAAACATTTGCTCTTTTTCCAAATACAGAAATTCACATCTCTTCCAATGAAAAAAATCATTAACATATCACAACACATGCAACCCCTTTTAACGACTTCAAATCATAATTGTTAAATTTGAAAAATTTTTTGAAGCATCTAGGCATTTATTTCCTTCATTAGGCCACAGGTATGAATCATAAATAACTTTTGCTTTTGCACTGTTTATAATTCTTCTTATATGCTATGTATGATCACCAGTAAAAAAAAAGTTACAGCTAATGTTACAAATATTCTTTCAACTATAATAGTAACTAAACCTATGCTTTTTCTTAAAGAAGATAATGAAGCAAGAAAGAGTAGGGTTTAACTACCATGATGTAATATAAAAAACAGCTGAAGTCATGCATATGTTCTTTTGCAACTTTTAAGTCATGCCATGCATATTCTAGGGCTTGATGAAAAAAAAAAAACCAGAAGCTCAACTTCCACAGCAGACAAATTAATTTAGCATTTTAAATTGTTTCCCATTTTAAAAAAATAAAATGCCATCTCCTGTGGTTCCCTAATCTGAGGCAAAAAAATTTTTTTTAGAAAACCTGTTTATTTCTTCACCTCAACAATTTAAAAGATCCTTGATTTTGTTAGCCATGGACATTCCCCTCCACTAACACATCTATCCAAAGTGAATTGCCACAAATGGGAGTTCAGTCCCTGGTGGCCAACCTTGTACTGATAAGCCTCACTAAATTAAACAATGGACAATAAGCACAAAGTCCCTAACTGGAACTTTTCTCAAAGCCTTTCCAGCTTTGCTAGGCCTTGCCAGAGCTTGTGTCCTACTGGAATAGCCTTTAAGAATACAGGGATAGCATCTGAGTAAGATTCTGATGGGAAGAAATTTGTATACTCATTTATAATTGTTTTTAAATTACTTTTCTACATCATATACACATACTACTTTGTGCTGCTAATAAAAACATTGATTTAAATTAGCCACCTTACCGGTCAGCTATTGCTTTAGCCATAAAGTAATCTTCAGCAATGTATTGGGCAAAAGCTATGAGCCCTCCAGCTTGATCTAAGACATCCTTCCTCATCAAACACGACATTCCTGTCACACATTTGAACCCAGTAACATTAGCTGAGATATAGGACCTTGGATGTGAAGTTCCAAAATAAACCTGCCAAAATAGAAATCCAAATTAATGTTTTATGGTACTGAAATAGGAAGTATAAACAATTTTCCAAACGAATTATCTTTAAACATACATTCTATTATTTTTTGTAGGCAAATATTTAGGCTCAAAATGGAACACATGGGCATTTAAACATTTACTCAGTCTTACCTTCTTGATTTTTATGCAGTATCTGACACAGTTGACCAATTCTCTCCTAAACAACTTTTTTCTCTTTGGGTTTTCATGATACTCCTCCATCTTGATTCTCCTTCTATCTAGTCAAAACTTCACTGTCTCCTTTGCTGGATTATAATCCATGTCCTACCCCCTCAAACAGTGGCTGCATCCTAATGTTCTATCCTAGAAGCTTTTTTTGGGTTTCTCTCAACACCCCCTCCATGACATTACCAGATGCCACGGGTTCAATTATCATCTTTACAACAATGACTCCTAAATCTTTATGGCCTGCCCTAGTCTCTCCCCTGCACTCCAGTTACATGTTCCCAACTAGTTATTATAGCTTATGAATTTGAACATACCTGAAACAGATTTTATAATCTTTTCCCCATAATCTACCCCTCTTATAAACTTCCCTATTTCTGTTGAGGATACCACAATAATTCCAATCAAGCAAGTTCCCAACCTTGAATCACTCTTGGCTACACATTTTCCCTCACCCCACATATCCAATGAGTTTACTTCCATTTGCCACTCACATAGCCATCACCTTCATTCAGGCCTAAATAACTTCTTGCTTGGCTTATTGCAATAACTTCCTGATTAATCGCCCTGCCTCAGTTGCCTCCCTTCTCCAATTCAGCTTATACACAACTGCAAAAGTGATGTTACTAAAGCAGAAGGAAACACCCAACATTCCACGCTCTCTTTCCACAACTGCACAGGCCTATGCTTCATACACAGAATGCAATCCCTCCTGAAACCTCTTAGAACACCTAGTTTCCTTCATAACTCAGCTTAAGTACTACCTCCTACATGAGTCTCCCAAAATGCTAGCTAACGCCTCATATATTTTGTATCTACCTGTTTTGTACAAACTGATGTGTCTTCTCCTACAGTATTTAAGCTCCTTGAGAATATAAACTGGTTTATTTATATCTTTGTATCCCCAGCACCTAACACAATGTCTGAAACATAATGGGCACTTAATAAATGCTCTTGAAAGCTTGGTCCCAAAGAGGAGAAATGAGAAGACTTCTGCTCCTTTGCAGAGGTCAGGGTCCATGATGTGGATAATTGCAAGAACATCAGATTTTTTTCAATATGATGATCAGTTTTGCTAAATTTTATTCTCTTTTTATAAAAAATTATTTATTATAAGGGATTGTTCTCTGGGAGAGGAAGAGGAAAGGATGTGGGGGGGGGGGAATTGAGGCAATGTGAAAATAAAAGCTATCAATAAAATGTATTAATAAAAACTGCTCACTGACTGAGAAATACCTGCTCTAATAGACTGATCACTTATAGTTTTCTTTTACAAGAGGCTTGTAGGAAGGAAATAAAGAATACATCTTGCCCTCTGCTCAACAAGATTTATTTTTAAATTTTACATTAGTATAAATGTAATCTTTCACCAAATACAAATCCCACACATAAAATAAGATCTCTTTGAAAGAAAAAAAACGTAGGTACACACTACATACATAAATTTTCACAGAGATCTGTATGACACAGGTTTTATATAAGCTGGGTCAGGGGTAGGGAGATGATGCTCTGTATTCCGCTTGAGATAGTACTTTAATATTTAATTTAAATAAAAATAAAATAGTTAAATCACATATTTATAGATGGGATACTACCTGGCATTTTCAATGCTTCATGTTTTTCCAAAATTCACATGGTGGAAAAAAAATAAAAGTAATATGTTATGTGCATACCCTGAATGGCAATGCTTGTTTCCTCATTACAGATCCTGTCATAATCAGACACTTCCTATCTCCCATTAATCCCCAAGGAGAACTCTCTCTTACCTAATCTCCTGTCAATCAATTTTATTTTTTAAATTTATCTTTACCTTTCTCATACAAAAAATACAACATGATGCTTAACATAGACACATAGACACAACCCATCTTAGCTGGCTCCTCTCCATCTCCACAAACTGTATTACATAAGTCAGAAAACATATAGGCTGTCCAGTGAGGGTCAAGAGGGGAAATATGCAAGACAACCCCTTTGACATGGTGCATTTATTTACTCAAATGAGTAGACAACAGATTTTCTCCGAAAAGAAAACATCCCTGCATAGTTCGGGAATTTTTATAAAGGGAAATAGGATGAATTCAAACTTCCTTCCTACCCCTTATAAAACAATGAACACCAAGGTGTGGGTCTGACCTGAACTCAACTCCAAATATGTTTGACAATATTTTAAACAACTCAAGCAGCTACAAAGAGTACATTATAACCCAAGTATAATAAAAGACAATTCCCTGCGCCTGCCTAAGTTTTAATAAAGACCCATAAAAGGATCTCTGGCGACTTAGGGATAACATTCACCTCAATGTCCCCTAGAAGCCTTGTAGATCAGATGCAAAGAACCGACAGTCTTTTAAAAACAACAGAAATTTAAAGAGTCTACGTTAGAGCAATGGTAACATACGGTAGGCACATTCATTTTCTAGTTTCCAAAGCTAGGAAAATTTGCATGGTACATAAGGATGTGAAGTATCTAATTTTACAACAGTTCTCCAGGACTATTTTACTAAACAAAAACCACAATACTTTTGCTACCTGTACAATTTCTTGCTGTGGGGGAAAAAATGCTGCCATTCTATATTGTGTCACAGTCCAAATATTCCAAAATCAAAATAAAAACATGGCAGAGTAAATTTCTATCTCCATCTCCAGTCTTGGGATCCAGAAGACCCAGATTAAGTAAGTCCTGCCTCTGCCCCATGACTATGAATCCTGGGCAAGTCACTTAGTCTCTTAGTGCTCCCAGGCACTTTTAAGGCTCTAAATTGCAGAATAATTATGGCTGTGTTGGTAGAGAGATTTTTATCGCTGGAAATTTTCTACACTAATGAAATGAAACCATAAGTCTCAACTATTTTCTTAAATGTATTTTTATCCTCTCCAGTATAGTTATTTGAAGTAATTCTGAGGAATTTAACTGCTACAACATTTAAAAGAATAGCTATAATTTGAAAACTATCAAACCAAATTTACTTTCTATTTAACACTGAAATTAAAGTTTCTTAGATGAAATATTACCTATCAACTCAAAAAGATTTGACAGAGTTTCTACTTAGTAATATATGTCAGGAAAAATCAAGGAAGGCTTCCACCATGTTGGGCAGAGCTGTGGCAAACTCATGGGAAGATATGGATAAGAGTCACACAGAATGGACAGGCATGAAAAGGTTTGTTTGACTGGAAAAACTCAAAGGATGTCAAACACCAATGTTTTTTTAAGACTGTATTTCTAAGAACGTACTGTATCCTATAATCTTCCTTCTAATACCCTATTTATTCACAATACTAGAACCATTAAGCAACAAGCAAAGACAAATAAGATGCATTTATTTGACAAGAAGAATGAGGATTCACTAAAGTTTTAAAATTTAAAAAAATTAATATGATGTGAGTGGAAAAAATTGGAGAGGTGGAATTCATTTTATAATTCTACGTCATCCAAATGACAGTTTGCTAAGAGATTGTCAGCAGTTATGGGGGCACCTTTTAATTCTAGTTTTATCCCAATCCCTCAAGTAGTTTATGAAATCATCAAATCAACCAAGGAGTAAAGGACAGATTTTAGAGAGTTTTCCCAATATCAATGCCTGGGTTATCTTTAAATAGTCAGAAGGGACAATCCATAGCACTTGTTCAATGGGCTCCAAGAGAAAAGCAAGGGAGCCTAGGACTGCATGCAAATCCTAGTAACTCCTAGGGTGGAACAGCCTCATCCTTTCTCTAGCTAGATGATTCTGCTTTTTGTCAAATGTCCTTTAAGTGTATTTGCCAGACATATTAAATATCAGCGGAAGATTCAGGTTTCCTAGGCTCACCCTAATTCTAACTCATATCCCTAGAACAGCCCCAAAGTGTTTTAAAGGATTGTGGATCTGGCAACAAAATGGCACTCACAAATACCACTCACCTGTTCTAATGTTGCAGCAAAACCCTGTCTGTCTGCAACATAGGGTAGACCATGAACCAAGCCCACTTTTTCTGTCATTTGATTAACCATGTCGGTTAATGTGTCTGGAATTACTAGAAAAAAAGAATGGGAGGATTAGTTTTCTTTAATTAAAATGCCAAAGACACTAAAATTTTCTTTGTGGATCATAATATAAATATAAAATATGACTAACGTTTGGATTTAAATAAATATAAATATAACTATCAAATAACAATTCTGGGCAATATGCCAAATCCCAGAAAAGTATTAGAACTACAACAAACCTAAATATTTACAATGTGGAATTTACTAATAACAGTGGGGTAGAGTTCATGGCAACACATAATTAATGAATGCCCACTAACTGGGAAACTATACTGAGAATTATGGAAAATAGAATTAACTATGTTTTAAAGCAATAATGATAAAATTTACAGATTTGTGCACCTACTTTAAGAAAAATTGCCTATGAAAACTTATAAAACAAAGTTTTCACTCTATTAAAAAAACTCACAACACCATTTCTGAAAACAGTAAGCTTCCCAACCACATTCAAAAGGATCTGAATTTTAAATTTTAATTTATAAGCAACTTGTAAGACAGATAATTTCTACAAAATGGGAGCACACCTATATTTTTAAATTAAAAATGAACACTGAGCATAAGACTGATATTGAGAATATATTTCCCTCAAAGCCAATGCAAAATACATTATGCCCTGTTTGCAAATAGAGAAAAAAATGGGATTTAGGAAAATTTTAAAATTACTGCTGAGTTACTGTAGTTTGACCAAGTAATATGTGGACTCTTTCAACGCAATAATTGAGTTTCAAATTTCACTATTATCAGGAGGTACTTGGTTAAAATCATTTACATGTTTGTGCGTGTGTGTGTGTGTGTGTGTGTGTGTGTGTGTGGGTATGTATTCTAAGAAAAAAGACATCAACATGGCATCCTTGATAGAAAAATAGCTTGAGAGTCTAGAGGCTCTAGGTGACAAATACTGGCTGTGCAGAGTATTTGCCAATTTTTATTTGGTAAGTTTCTCACAGAGGATTCTGTACCTTAATGAAATTAAAGGTCCAGACAACTACACACACATACCCCCAAAAAAGTTCCAGTAAGCAATGTACCTATTGTTCTTAATCTCTGTGTATGCAAATTATTCTTTAAATAAAAAACAAAATGAAAGAATAAACACAGGGAAACGTAAAGAAAATCTAGACATGCAAAAGTTATTAGTCTTTTTGTATTTAAGAACACACATTAAAGACACTGATACTAAAGATATTAGATATTAAAGATAAAGAATTAGAAGGTAATTTACACATCTTTTTAAAAGGTGAACCTCCTTGTCACCTCTATGCCATCATGTAATAACAAAGTAACTTTTCCAAGTCAAGAACGAGGAGCTTGCAGTAAATTATAGTTCAATTACTTAAGAACAAATAAATTTATAAGCCAAAGGAAAAAAAAAACACCTCACCTTTAATTCCACTGTCACAAATCCATATGAGGTCATATTTTGCAACTTCATACCCTGGCATTAAATTATTAATTTTGGGATTAATCCCAACCTTTTTGCCACCTAAAAATTTAAAAATACAAAAATGACAGTTATCACATGACGCTCTCTCCACATATACACACACATACACACATACATATATACATACATACACACATATACATACATACTCACTTCTAGAGTTTATCTCATAGAGTCAATGAGAGAAAAAGATACCACCCACAACTCTACAGAGTTGTGAACTGATCTAACCATTCTGGAGAACAACTGGGAACTGGGCCCAAAAGGCTATAAAACTGCATATCCTTTGATCCAGCAATACCACTACTAAGTCTACATCCCAAAGAGATCATAACAAAGGGAAAAGGACCTACATGTACAAAAATATTTATAGCAGTTCTTTTGTGGTGGCAAAGAATTGGAAACTGAGGGGATGCCCATCAATTAGGGAATGGCATAGAACAATGTTCCATAACTTACATTCCATAAGAAATTGTGACAGGTGGACTTCAGAAAAACCTGGAAAGACTTGCATGAACTGATGCTGAGTGAAGTGAGCAGGAAAACATTGTACACAGTAACAGCAACATTGTACAATGACTGACTTTGTTAGACTTAGCTCTTCTGAGCAATGCAATGATCTAAACCATTTCCAAAAGACTGGTGAAAGAAAATGCTATCCACATCCAGAGAAAGAACTATGGAGTCTGAATGCAGATTGAAACATACTATTTTCTTTTGGTTTCATTTTTTGTTTTTTCTTTCTTGTGGTTTTTCCTTTTTGTTCTTTCTTTCACGACATGACTACTGTGGAAATGTTTAATATGACTGTACCTATAGCCTATATCAGATTGCATGCCATCATGGGCAGGGGGAAGGTGAGGGGAAGGAAGAAGGAAAAATTTAGAACTCAAAGTTGTTACAGAAGTGCATGCTGAAAACTAAAATTAAATAAACAGATTTAGGGAAGGAAATTTTATCTTATTTTCTTCAGGATAAAAAAAAAATCTAATGATATAGGAAGAAGGCCTTTTGACCTTTGTGAATTTTGTGGCATCAGGTTTCCAGTTCTAAAGTCACCGTCCTGCCTTCCTTTCATTAGGCGAATTCCTATCCATCCAGTAAAGATCAAATTAAATAACTCCTTCCTGATTATTTTATAGTATATTTATCTGTTCGATTATTCCCCTAAAGACTGAACTCTATAACAGAAGGAACCAACTCTTATTACACTGCTCCCTATGTCACAGTAGGTGCTTTAAAATTCAATTTGAATGGCTCCCTAAGTACATTAAATATTAATCCCAACTATCATAGCTATGAATTTGGGGGTTAAAGCTGGGTTTCAGAAGCTTGTCTTTCTTCCACTGAATGAAAGTGTATTCTTCCCTACTGGACTCCCAATTTAACTCCTGGTTATTCTACATCAATCAGTGAGATAGAGAAAGGTAAAAAACAAACATACAAAAAAAAACTTTCACATATAAAGATAAATTTTAAAGTGATAGGCAAATGTTTTCTTTAAATGACAAGACCATACCATGTGAGATAATCTCATGAGAGTAACTCATAGTTTAAGTTTCTTTAAGAAGTTGACACATCATAATCCAAATAACAGAGGCTGTGTACTTTAACAAGGAGCATAATGGTGGAAAATGTCAAAAGGTTTTTATTTGGAGTAACAAGCCTCCAAATCTCCTTCAGAGATTAAATAACTTGGTATCTGTAATCTAAATACAATTCATAAGACTATACTATGTTACATAAGACTATAAAACATTATAGGTATTTTACAATACAAAGAACATCCAAGCAATCATACACATGAATCAAAGCATCACTGTTACTCACCTATGAACAACCTAGCATCCACATTCGGGTATTTGCCAAGAAGCTTCTTACACACGTCAATGGCAGGATCATCGTGATCTTGTACACAAAGGAGTACTTCATACTAATCAGAGAAATTGTTGCAAGTTAACTAACAAACTTTACAAATCGAGCATGCT
The DNA here is from genome assembly GCF_011100635.1 of Trichosurus vulpecula. Lineage (NCBI taxonomy): Eukaryota > Metazoa > Chordata > Mammalia > Diprotodontia > Phalangeridae > Trichosurus > Trichosurus vulpecula. The sequence goes on along the minus strand of NC_050573.1, from coordinate 556,518,539 downwards.
CTATCATTACTAACTGATCGAGACAAAAGAGAGACAACTATACACGTTAAAAGTTAAGAAACCAACACTGCTGACAGAAGGGACATATCAGGACTAATGGAACAAAAGTATAAAGATCACGCATTTCTTCAGAATTTGACTGATATCCAAGTAGAAAATGGAAATAAATGGGCAGGCAAGACCCAAAACACTTGAGGCTTGCCATTTCTATATACGCCTGGCCAGGGATCTTAAATGAAATCCCTCAATCTCCTTCATTGTCACCGAAGTTCTACTGGACAACATGATGTTAAGATTTATATTAAATAATATACAAAGTAAGCTAAACAATAAAACCTCTACCTTGTAGAAGCTTAGAATTTAAAAACTAATATTATTTATTGAGGATGAAATAATTACAAGTCCTGCTACAATTAATTTCAAGAGACTATTGATGATTTTATTGCACTAAATACTATTAAGTGACATTTGCAGAAAGTGGGGCTGGAACCTATGTTTTATGAATATTTTCACTAATGAAATTTGATGTATACAACATAAGAATAATTCATAGAAAAGTTAAGAATCTTTCCTCAGAAGAAACTAAAATCATCAAGATCCCTATAGCCAAATTAAGCTGTTCAACTACAATACTCTAAAAATTTGTAAAAATTTTCACAAACATACTGTTTAGAAAGATTCAAAAGCTACTGTGATGCCTTTGTTATTTATGCCACGTAGCTCTACAATAATAAAATAGCAAGAAAATATTTACAAAGCAGATAATTTTTTAAAAAGCTACTTTTTAATGATGGTAACATAGTGCCACTAATTTGTCTATCAAAAATACTTGAGATATAAAATACTAGGAGCACAAGGAAGGAAATTTTCCTTTTTATGTAGAAGCAAAGTTTATAACTGTTTTCATTAACTACAACTTCTCTGGCCTACTTTTGAAAGCAAAACAAATATCAATACCTTCTGACATCTCAAATTATAATTGAAATTCAGGTTGGCATGACTAATGTTAATCTTGAACATAACTCCAGTTCAATTATGTTTCTGACATTTAAAAATGATACCCAAATGAAGTTGGTCTTTCAAGGAGGTTCTAAAGAACTGGGGTTTAAACAAGCGTCTTCAGTTTTCAACTGCGATAATCACCTTTGTGTCTTTACAGTTTGACAATATTTTATTACTGTACTATAATATTTAATCACTGGCAATAAATAGGATAGTAGATCAATTAAAGCCTGGTTATGCTAGTACAAAAATTCTTCAGATACATAATTATTTACTATTAATAGAAATGCTTTAATCAGAAAAAATTTCAACTTAAAAATTTTTTTCAGACCTTTATATCATAATGCTGCAAGAAAAAAAAATCATGAAATAATTTCTCAACTGTTTTGCCTAATGGGGAATATATATATATATATATATATATATATATACACACATATATAAATATATATATATATATATATATATATATATATACACACATATATAAATATATATGTATGTATGTATATTATATGCATGGCTTTCTAAAGTTAGTCTTTTTTGTAATGGAATTTAACTTGAATTGTACTTTTACCAGAATGGCCAATAAACTCATTTAAACATCTCTATCTCCTTTTCTCTCTCCCCTTCCCACTCTCTGAGAAAGGGAGAAATGAACAATGAAATTACCAAAATGTTTAAAGTACAAGGGAGGAGGCCTTAATAATTCATGAATTTGTTTTTTTTAAAAAAATAACTTCTTGATATTTAGATTTTAGCATGAGAGTGAGGTCATATTCAAAAGAAACTCCCATTAATTCAATTCTATAGGAATTAGTAAACAGTTTTACAATAGTAAAATGGTTTTTCCATTAATAAAAAGTGAAAATCTTTTAAAAACACACTACCCAGTCACATTACATATTAAATGAGTACATTTCCACTTCTGTATAAATGTCCAATTTGTAAAAAACACATTCCATTTACATAGAAAGTATTTTGTTAAATTTGGATTTGTTCTGACTAACTTTCCAATAAAAACAGAATACGGGAAGCAGAATGAGTACAACAGTTCTACTCCTAATAAAGAGTTTAAACAAGTAATAATGAATGCATGAAGAAAAAGGTAATTTACTTGCCCCATCCTTTAGCCTAATTTTTAGAAGCTGTGAATTTCTAAATTTAATTCTTATAAGAAAACAATGTAAGTATGGAATTGTTTGAAACGTTTTAGGGCCATGGAGATTTTTTCATCTTTTAGCAAACATTGGCTGCATTTTAATATTAACTTTATATTCTTTTATACTAGATTCACTTGTCTTAATACATTTTACCTTTAACATTACGAAGGCATAATACCTCTGGCTTTCCTAACTTCACCATTTGCTCATTTCCCTACAAAACAGCTCCACCCACTCCTTTATCCCTGCATCCACTATCCCCTCCCTCAAAAAAACCCCAGCAATTTTTAGTCATGAAAACATTCATACTTCATTTTGGCACATAAAATCGTCAGGGATGATGGAATCAGAGATTTAGTGTTGGAAGGGATCTCTTAGGTCATATAATCCAATCTTCTCATTTTATAGATGAGAAAATACAGGATCAGAGCAGTCAACTGGCTTGTTCAAGGCCACACAGAAAATAAAGAATGAAGACCTGAATCCTTCAAGGTAGGACCTCTGACTCAGAATTTCAGTCTCTATTATGAGACCTGAATTCTACAAAAGGTTTGACTAGCACAGAAAATATGCTCTCAAATTCTAATTTTAATGCCATGTAGCAGAATTTCTCTAGTGTAAAAAGTAAGGCAAAGTTGCTTTAGTGGCAAATAATTTTTATAACACCAAAAACCCCATTAAGTTTGGGGGGGGGGGAGTCTTGTTTGTTTTTTACAAAATACAATGTCATCTGTCTTTTTAAAAAGTCACATATAGTTGGATTAAGTGAAGGAAATTAACACTTGCACGTAATTTTAAGACTTACAGAACACTTTTCAGATAAGTTCCACATTACAAAATACTTTCAGATAAGTTCTACATTACAGATTACAGTTCCACTGTAAGTCAAGATATAAGAAAACTTTGAGATATGAATGTCCTCTCATCATAAATTAAAAGGAAAAAATTACTTTACATTTTAGCTAATGTTTGACATTAGCCTGTTATTAAACTTGAGCCAAACCACATTGTTTTTCCTTTGCTTGTAACATATTTGTTTACTTATTGTCTATTCCATTAAATTGTGAGCTCCTTGAAGGCAAGGATTCTCTTTTGACTCTTTGTATACTCAGTGTTTAGGACAGTGCCTGGCACAAACTAGACACAAATACTTAATAAATGCTTAGCAACCTATTGAAAAGAGCAGTGCATTTTGGAGTCAGAGAACATGGGTCTGAATTCTGGCTCTGTAGTCACTAGACTTCTCTGAACCTCAATTTCATCACCTGGAGAAGAGAGGCTTGGATGATCTCTCCAAATCTAAGTATTATGAAAATAGTGATTCAATGGAGGTTTATTTTTATATTGCATTTAAGGACCCATCCAGAGACGCCCTCCCCCCAACTTTTCTAGCACCCAGGTGCTAAGTTTCATAACACATTAAAACTCTCCTTAGAGACATCCTCTTGATTTCATCTGTCAACTTAAATGATTGTCTATCAATCACCTTAACTTAATGATAAAAGCTAAATATGTTGGTCCTTGTTTTAAAAAAAATCAATATAATATCAAAGCATATAAATAAAAATTCTAAATTAACTCAAATAAAGAGATTCAAATGAATTTTTTCTTCTCATCACTCTCCTGTACTAGCACAAAAGTCTCCCGATTAGCCTTTTACTTTCTCTAGACTCTCATCCTTCCCTAATTTTTCCTTCGCACAGCTGACAAAATAATCTTCCCAAGGCACTGGACTTACAAATCAGTCACTCCACTCTCTGAAAACTTTCTGTAACTCTATGATGCTAGAAAAAAATTTATAGACCCTTTCCCCTACCTAGGATTAAAAGACCCTCTACAATTTGACTCCAACTTAACTTTCCAGCCTCATTTAACATTCCTTCCCTGTGTTTCAGCCAAACTGGTCTACCAGTTCTTCCTTAAACTCAAAATGCCATCTCCCATCTCTGTGTAATCACACAGGCCATCCCATCCCCAGAATTCATGTCATTTTCAACATGTTCAAAGCAAGACTCGTTATAACCCTCCTAAATCAACCTCTTCTACCAGCTTTCCTATTTCTATTGATAGCACTACTGTCTTCCCAGTTACCAAAGATCAAAATCACAGAAGCATCTTTGCCCATTCCCTTCTTCTTAATATACACATTCAAGCACAGTGTCAACCATTTCTCTTCTGTTCTCCCTGTTCACACTGCCAAAAACCAAATTCAACCTAGTATTTTCCTTTCATCTATTCTACTAACTAGTTTTCAAGCACTTACTCTTTCTACTCTCTAATTCGTCTTTCACAAAAAACTGCCAAAATCATCTTTCAAATGTATAATTTTCACCACATTGCCCCCATGTCTAGAATTTCCCTTTTTCTAGGTCTTTAAATTTCTCTTGCAATTCTCAAACTCAACATGTCCAAAACAGAACACATTATCTCACCCCCCAAATCCACCTCTCTTCTCAACTTCCTTATTTCTGTCAAAGGTATCACCATCCTTCTAGTCTTCCAGGTCCATTACCTTAGAGTTATCCTCAAATATTACTCCCTCACCCTACATGTTAATCAGTTGCCACAGCTTGCTATTTCTACTCCATAATCTTTTGCATCAGTCTCTGTTACCTCTATTTACAGTTATCGCCTTAGTTCAGATATTCATCAACTCTCATTTACATTATTGCAACAGACTCCTGAATGCTCTCTCAAGCCTCACAGCACTTCAGCACACTGCTGCCAAAGTAATTTTCTTTAATCAAAGATATGAACATATTATCCTCAATTCAATAAACCAAAATAACTCACTACTGTTTCTAGGATCGAATATAAACTGCTCTGTTAACTTTTCAAGACTTTCACAATGTTGTCCCAGTCTATCTTTCAAGTCTCTTTACTCCTACGCACACTCTGAGATGCAGCAAAACTGGCCTTCTCTGTTCCTCACGCAATACTACATCTCCCATCTCCATGTATTTCCTCATGTCTGTAATGCGATCGCTCCTTATCTCTGGCCTCACACAAGTTCCCTCTTCCTTTAAGATACAGCTTTAAGAAAACATCTTTTATATGAAGCTGATCCCTGCAACTTCTAGTCCCCTTCCTTTTAAACTACATCGTATTTAACTACTTTGAATTTACTGGTATTTGTTCTCTTTATATGTATTCTGTATGTACATACGCATGCCTGCCCGAATGTAAGCTTCTGTGGATAGGGATTATCTCACCCATTATATTTGCTTCTCTAGCACACAGCACAGTGCATAGCATATAACAAGTACTTAATAAATACTTGTTGACTGAATGATTGATTGATGAGCTATTGTCGTTGTTCAGTCATTTCAGTTATGCCCAGCTCCTCATGACTCCATGTGGGGTTTTCTTGGCAAAGATCCTAGTGTGGCTTGCCATTTCCTTCTCCAGTTCATTTTACAGATGAAAAAACTGAGGCAAACAGGGTTAAGTGACTTACCCAGTGTCACGCAACTAGAAAGTGTCTGAGAGGTCTTCCTGACTCCAGGCCTGGTGCTCTAACTATTACACCACCTACATGCCCCAAGAGCTATAGCTACCACTGTGATTATTATTGTCAAAGTATCCTTTCCGTGTGTTCTCCAAGGAAGGGGGAAAAAAGAAAATGTTCTATTCCCAACCTGATTTAAAAAAACTATAACAGTGTACTTACCTTGGGATAATCCAATTCAAAAAATGTTTCTAAATTGTTGATTAAGTTAGGATCGACACCTTTCAATGGTTTCAGAAGTGTAATGCCAGGGAGTTTGCTATATGGCTGTTTGTCTGTTGCCTTCTTATTGAGATGCAAACGTCTATAAAAGACAAAATATAAATATAGATGTTTAATATTCATTATATAAGTTCTATGAGACAAGTGAACGTTGAGTTATAAACAATAAAAAATGCCAAACTTGCCAATAAATTATTAAATTTGAGTTACAAGTAAATGTTTTAATGTTACTATTTGTAGAAGACAAGTTAGTCATAGAAGTTAATAGCACTTATGTTGTTTCTAGCCGCAAAAACCAGAGTTTCAATGCTTCTTCCATCCCTTATATGTCCACAAAAAGATTAATAAACAAATATATGCTAAAAAATATGGAAATTTTCCTGTTGAACTGTATATCACATAAAATCAAACAAGTATTTATTATTAAGCACTATTATTAAGCTTTTAAAAAATTATTATTATCTCCTATAAGCCACATACTGTGTTAGGCCCTGATAATGCAAAGACAAGTGTGAAAGAGTCCCTGCCCACAAGGAGTTTGCAATCTATCCAAGGGAGACACAATGTAGATACAAAATATATATGTAACATATACAAGGTGGTACAAGGGGTAAGGGAGGGAGCACTGTATAGAACAGTGGCTCTGCACTACCTGGAATAAAGAGATCACAAAAATGGGAAAAGGACCCACATGTACAAAAATATTATAGCAGCTCTTTTTGCAGTGGCCAAGAATTGGAAATTGAGGGGATCCCCATCAAATGGGGAATGGCTGAACAAGTTGTAGCATATGAATGTAATTCCATAAGAAATGATGAGCAGAGAGACTTCAGAAAACCCTGGAAGACTTACATGAACTGATGCTGAGTGAAGTGAGCAGAACCAGAACACTCATTGTACACAGTAAAAGCAACACTGTGTGACAATCAACTTTGATAGACCTGGCTCTTCTCAGCAACACAATGACAGATTGCCTACAAAGACAACTCCAAAAATTCATGATGGAAAATGCTCTCCACATCAAAAGAAAGAACTATGGAGTTTGAATGCAGATCATACTATTTTTGCCTTTTTTTTTCCTTTCTTGTGATTTTTCCCTTTTGTTCTGATTCTTCTTTCACAACATGACTAATGTGGAAATGTGTTTAATGAATGTAGATGTATAACCTATATCAGATTTTGTAATATATTGGAACCCAATATATTACAAAAATATTAATGCTGAAAACAAGAGATACTGTAAAACAGAACTAAATGACTTGGACACCAATTAGTTATACGGCATGAGAGTTGTTGATAACAGTGAGGTTGAGAATCTGGGTGACTGGAAGGATGGTAGTATGTTATAGATAATGAAGTTGAGCTATTAGAAAACAAAGTTCAACTTTACAGTCATTTCAAAATTAATGTATTATCTTTAAAAGACTGAAGTTCATTGATATTTTATTATCTGATAAACTACACTGGTTATTGACAACAGCTAACTGGAAGAATATTCTTATTAAACGCGAGGTAAGAGAGTTAATGGATGGAATGTTAAAAGCAACTGAGAAGTGTCTGGCTTGTTCCCAACTAAAAACAGAGACAGAAGTTAATATACCTGTACTCCTGAGCTATAGGGGCTGAGTGAAAATAAAGGGATGAGTTTAAGAAGATTCTTAAGTATTGTTCAACAACAGGATTAAGAAGCTGAGAAAGAATAACATAAATGAATTATAGGATCAAAACTGTTTATAAATTAAGCACTCGATCTTCTGAGTATTATTGTCAAAGTTCACCTTACTTCTTGAAACTGAAGACTATTAGCAACTAAAATGATAACTTAGCTTCAATCATATCCTAAATTTTGCCTTTAGTACTAATTAAAAGGAGTTACAGAGACTTCAAAGGTCATAAAGACCCAACCCTATTCTTTAAAAGTAAATCTCTTACCTTTTTGAATGTGAATAATTTTTATAGCATGGCATGAGGAACTAAATTATATTTAATACAAATGTTTTACTGACTTTTTATAACTTACTTTTTATAATTCTCTCACCTATTCTGAGAAATAAGCTAGAGAAATATTAGAAAGTGAGGGAAAATTTTAAAAAGGTATAGTAGTGAGAAAAGAAGACAAAAACTGCCAGTTTGCAAGATCACAGGAAAAGGTCCACCCAGTTTAGTCTCTGAGCCTTTCTACCCCATCACTGCTAGAATAAAATTGTTAGTTTGTTTTTACTGATTTTCTGAGAAACATATTAGTGTAGTACAATGTATTAGTGTAGAGAAGAAGCTTAGTATAGCTTTCTTTAGACTGAAATAAAGCTTTTCTTTATGCTACCAGTATCATCACAAGTTATGGAATTTTGGTTAAATTAAAATTCTATTCACTCAAGCTACTTCAATAAGTACAAATATTTTCACCACCCAATTACCATCACCTAAGGCAATTTCTTCATTGGCAAGATGGTAGACTGTACTTGATCTCTAAGATTCCTTTCTGTTACTATCATTTACAACACTTTCTTGAAAAACACCATGACTACTTAATAACCTCTAGTTTCGTTAAATAACTGGTGGTGCAGTAAATCAAATTTGGGAATTACTTTTTTAAAAATATCTATGTTGTAGTTGTTAAGTTTGATAGAGGGATTAAAGCTTCCTCCTCTCGCCCCCATCTTTTTTGGTGTCAAGAAAGTTGAGTCAAGGAGAGGCTGAGTACAACATAACAAATGGAGGGCATCTTTTATGAATTTTGGACCTACCCTCCAGGATCCTAGATTAACAGGGAAGAGGATTATCAAGATAGCTTTTAAAAAATTAAATATATCCTAAAAGCATAAATTATCTGAGAGTTCTGGTGCAGATAGAGAAACCTTTAGAGGAAGTAGGGGACCTATACACAGGGGACTAAAATAAAAGGAGGAGGAGACCAGTAGGGAAAGAGGCTGGCAAAATAAAACCTGTGCTAAGGCAGCATGGGTTCTAGGTTATCCTGTTTCCCCCTACCCCTCCAAAAAAATCTCCCGATGACCCTGTTAATGCCTAGAATTAATTCCTTTAGAAATGATAAAGTTTTTTAACCTATAATACAGAAATAATCTGCACAAAATTTCCCTGACCACCATCATGATCTTAATAATAAACAATACCCAAATAACCTCGTTCTGTCAGATCCAGGAGATCAGTTCAGCTTAGACCTGGTATCCAATTTGAGTCCCTTTTCTTCACTTGTATGGTAAACACTTTATATAAGCAGTTGACTTTAAAATAGCTATCTATCTCCTTTATCAACATCATCCTCATTCACACTAAAGAGCCATGAAATTTATTGTGCTTAACCGATTCAGGAACAAAAAGGAAAAAGAGAATGGGGGAGGGGAGAGGGGAACTTGAGGGTTTTAAAATTTTGATAGAATTTCTCAAAGTTCAAAGTTGCTATCCTATTAATTCTGGAAGGCTATTTCTTATTCAAAAGGAGCAGAATATTACACAATAGAGTAAGCATTGTATTTTAAGGAAAGAAATTCTGGAATCATAATACAAGCATGGAGGAGAACAGCATTTGGTGAGTATTTCTACAAAATATCTAGACAGAAGGAAACTGATGAGTCCAAGAACCAGATCCAAAGACTGGTATGGAGACATGAAGTTAACACTGCTGTTTATCAATTCTTCTTAAAGGAACTGAATCAGTAGGGCAAAGCATAGCTTTCAAGGTTCTCTTCCAACAAGATAACTCCTGTGTATGCATATATTTATATACTATTTAAAAAATTAAACAAACTAATAATTTCATGATTTGTTTTGATGACAATTTCATCCTTCAGAAAATAGAAGAAGCATTCAGGGTTATTATTCTGGATTTTCACTAGCAAGATGTAACGGGTTGCTTAAGCAAAAATGATGGCAACTTTGGAGAAAGTCACTACTGTAAAGTTTATAACAGAAGAAAGAGAGAATATAAGCATAGTTTGACAAGTACCCTAAATTCTGGGATGACAGGTTTTCAGAGGGATCAGAGAATGATTAAAGTTTCGACAAAGAGACCTTGAAAGTCAGAGGGACCTCAAGGTCTCTGAAGAACTTTGGGATCAATTGTGAGGCATGGGAGACACTGGCATAGGACTGCCCAGCATGATGTGCCTGCATCAGAGCAGAATTGCAGTAGATCAAAAGAAACATGAGATGCACAAATTTAGAGATATCTCCACTCCAAATATTCATATGGACTTTTTGTGCCTGACATGTGGTAGAGCCTTCTGAGCTCATATTGGTCTGATCAGCCATAGCTGGACCCACTGTATGTTGACCCTGACATAGTGACGTCATTTTGATCCTCTCTGAGCACCAAGGACAACGAACCAGGATTTCAACAACCTAAAATTCTGCAGGGAAAGCCAGCCCAGTAAGAATGGGAAACAAACTATACTGAGGAAATAAATGGGAGGTGTATAAAGAAACGAATTGGAATACAAAAGAAATATATCACCCTAATTTTTAAAGAACATCTATAAAAGATGAAAACTAGAGGATTTAAAGAATGATTAATGAAAAGTGACAAATTCTATAAGACTATCAGAAATAGTAAAGCCTACTGATAAACAAGGAGGATGACAGTGAATGAAAAAGACCACAAAAGACTTATTTCCTTTTTTAAAAGTTATATTTAAGAAAAAGAGAGGATGAAAAAGAGAAGTACTGCATAGGACATAGGATGATATAGATGAGAAAAGAATGAAGAATTAAGCAGGTCTTTATTTTTATAAAAGAAAGAGACTAGAGTCTGCAATAGTAAGTTCCAGGCAAAACTCTAGCATTTAAATTGGCGGTTATATATTAATCCCACTCGGGTCCCAAAAATACATACTACATAATTGTATAATAGATAAAGATCATAGATTTAGAGCAGAACGGGACCTTAGAGTTTCCTCATCTGTAAAATGAGGAGATAGGACTACATAAATCTATGACCCAATGATGCCATGAGGAAAAAAAATACGTAATCTAATCTAATTCCCTCATTTTACAAAAGAAAATGAGGACCAAAAACTTAAGTGGCTTGCCCAAAGACACACAGATAGTGAATGGCAAAGCCAGTTCTTTTGACTCCAAAATCTGTATTATTCCTATTGTACCATACTCTTGACAAATATGAAGAAAATGAACTAAGTTTGAAATATAATACTCTGTCCCCTATGTCAAGTTACCCCCCAAACCAAGCAGAGCCTACTTGCTATTTCTTCATCTTAGGTATGGTTGTAAAGGTCAAGTAAGTGAATGAGCAATAATGCAAAGCTGCACTACAATGCACTTCGAAAAGTTAATCTTTAAAGAAAAAATATCTATTTTCGAAGTTGAGACCCAAAAAACCCTCATGTATAGGGATATAAGATTTTTAGTTCATAACACTGACTCTATTAGTATTACTATTTGGGAGGGAGGTTTAATAGTATTATTCATCTGTAAAAATACTTCTCTGATACCTTTCATGATATGAAGACAGTAACCCTTGGATTCTCAAAAAGCTATAGGAAAGGAAAGCAAGTGTAGGGAAAGAATATTATTCTCACATCGGATTATATCCTAGTGTTAGATTATTTATGCTTCTGAGGACGAATCTCACTAGATACCAAGAGCTTTATGCAAGAGAAGCTAGTAACAAAAGACACAGAACGGCACTCAACATAATCTTCTCCTCCTTCCAGGGATGATCAAGAAGGGAAGAAAAGGGATGGAGGATGCTCAAAATCAGTTTTTAGACCAACTACAATATTAATTGTTTATATTCTAAATGTGATATTCTTATTTAATGCCTCAAGAAAGTGACACAATGCTAGATGAACTGAATCATATCAGTGTCGACACTCCTATAAATGAAGACAAGCAAGTTGCAGATAAATAAAAGAATGTCTTACATCCTCTCTTCAGAAGCAAATAAAAGGTGTTGATAGACTTGGCTTTACTGTTTATACAAAGGCAACAAACATTATTCCATGGAGGACTTAAATCATTTCGCCTTTTATTGCTCATAATGAGCATAATCAAAAATATCACCAAAATTACCACAGCCTAGCTGACATTTTTTTTTCAAAGGTTAAGATAAAGAAATTCTATAAAGGACTAGATGAGATATTCCAAATTAACTCAACAATATAAAAATTAATACTTAGATTATGTAGATGTAAACAAAGGCATGGAAAAAAGCATATGTTAGACAGTATGGCTTAGGATCAACAAACAAAAGATGGCAAATCTTGTAGACTACATGGAAGTCTCATGACTGTCTTGTTAGAACAAAGATTAAAAATTACCACCAAAATTGAAGACTAAAAATTAATTAAATTAAAATTAAGAGATGAATTACTTAATTTCTATAATTTAATGATCCTATGATTCTTCAGATATTAGAAAGACGGAAAGAACCTGATTAGAAAACATAAACCCGAAACACTGAGTGAATCCTCATGGAAAATTTGTGGAAGGGCATGAACAAGAGTTGCATGGGTTAAGAAGGTGTGATATACTGGTAAATGTAACATCCACACTCAGAAGGGGAAAAGTATGCCAGTGATAAGTTTAATAAGATAAGTTTAATCTTCATTATTAACATTTTGAAGTTCTTTACAATTTGGTTATAATCCCCCACAATGCCTGGCACATAGTAAGAACTTTAGTATCACATTCTGTTAATAGCATTTATGTTATCTACCATTATGGTTAGGTATTACTTAATTCTGTTGTTAAAGAACTTACTATGGAAATTTCCTAATGATTCATATTATTAGCATAATGAATTTAATACATAAAACTGGAAATTAGATAAATTAATAAATGCAATTATCTGTGATGTCAATCATTAGAGAGAGAGCTTTTAGCTGATAAACTGAGTTCACCAGGGAAAATCAGACTTCTAGGCACCTGGGTCATTTGGAATACAGCCCAAATCCAGAAATAGTTCAATTCAGCAAATATATATTAAGTACCTACTACTTGTGAAATACTAAGCTTTCAGAAAAGAAAAACACCAATCTTTGTATTCAGAATTTATAGTCTAATGGGGGTGAGAGGAGAGGTGGGGTGGAAGAAGTATGGTGTAAGGTAGAATGAGATACTAAAGTAAAGTACCATGTACTCTAAGTCATTGAACAAGGATTCATTAAGCACTTACTATGTGCCAGGCATTGTGGGGGGTTATAACCAAGTTGTAAAGAACTTTAAAATGCCAGGAGTTTGTATCTGGTCATTTATGTAAGGATTAGCCATGCAACAACAAAACTGCCTTATGAACTGAATCACTCACTTTTATCACTAGCTCTCCTCATTAGAAGCAATTATAACTTTTGCAAGCATTTAGTATGAAAAGGATTGCATGAATCTCTAGCCATAGCCTCACATACAGATAGTGTAGTAATAAATAGTCAGTGGCACTGTCTTCAAATTATGAACAGCAGAAATTAGATTCATATGACCATAAAATCCCTTAAAACATGGTGGTTATCAAAAGACCTTTGGCATTCTGCGGCATTTAACTTTTTCACATTTGTCAACCAGACCAGTCATGTCAACCATCTCTCTAGGGTTTAGAATGAGAGGTTTAAACATTTCAACAAATGTTTTCTTAACCACTTGCTGACACTTGATAAAAATTCAGATACTTTATTTTTGGACCGATTTTGGTATTATACTTGGCTGTGGTTGCACAAAATCTAAGTCATTACTTTCTGATATGTGAAACAGGATTAACTGCTATGCATTTCATGCCCTGCTAGTTCCAAGTTCATATAGAAACCAAGCCTTCACAATTAGAGTAAAACATAAAACAGGATGAAGTGCTCCCCCTCAGTCAGAAGTATAGTTCCTACCATGAGGCTAAGTGCTTCTAGTAGACCTTTAGCCTAGAAATAGATCTTGGTGAAAAACTCTAGTTTGGAGAAAAACAGTGATTCTCAAACCAAATCCTGGATAATAGCCAAATTCTCCACTTCAAACAGATCTGTTATCTACAGTTTGGTTTTCACTGTAGCTCAAGAGATCAGGTCCAGGGCTGGGAGCCAAGTTAAAGCAGGGAGGTGGGAAATGGGATGGAGTCACAGGTCATAAAGTGGTCAGCGAAGAAGGAAAAAGGAAAAAAAGTTTTGAAAGTTCGTAGATTTTAAGGACATTTGCTAGTAAATGTTTTGTTATTCCAGTAAAAATCTGCCATGGGCTAGTAGTTGGAAAACACAAATTCTAGCCCAATCCCTTTACTTTATCAATGAAGAAACTAAGTAAATCATTGGCCCAAGATCACAGGGCCAATTAGTGGCAGAGTGGAAGTAAGAGTCTAGATCTCAACCTCTTGCATGAGTTTAAATTGCCAAGTCCAGATAAATTACACTCTATAGTGCTGAAGAAACTTGAAAGTGTCACTAGTGAGGCCTTCAATTATCTCTGGCAGAAATACTACAAGACTAGAGAAAGGCAGATGATTTCCAAATTTTCAAAAAAGAGCCTGGACCTTACAGGGCATTCAGGCAGACCTTGATTCCTGGCAAAATCTGAGGATACAGGATTAATGGTATAGCTAACAAAAGAGATAGAAAAGGAAGTAATAAGCACAAAAAGCCAACACGGTTTTAATAAGAACAGATCACGCCAAATTGGTAGATCAAGACAATACATAGTTTACGTAGATTTTAGTTAAGCATTTAACAAAATCTTTTGTCATATTCTTGTCAAAAACATGTAGAGATGAAGGCTAGGTAAATTCAGAACTGATTGAAAGGCTAGTCACTAAGGGTTCAATGTCAATTTGAATGTCAATGGTGGAAAGTTTTACCATGTGCTTTTAAACACATATATATGTGTATATATACATATATACACATACATATACACATACACATATATTATCAAAGAATGGGTTAAATGTAAGATGCCATCTTTATGAAATTTACAGATAACACAAAGCTAGAAAAGGCAAGTTAAATATTAAATGATAGGCAAAAACCAGAAAGATCTTGATAGCCTGGAATACTGTCAAAGCTACAAAGGGATAAATAAATGCAAGGCCTTCCCTAAGTAAGAGATGACTAGAAAACAATTTATCCGAAAGATGGCCCAAGGGTTTTAGTGGATTTAGGGATTGCACACTCAGTATTAGTCAACAGTAAAATAAAACAACAGTTAACATGATCTTATATGACATTAAAGATCCACAAATCTGAGACTAAGGAGGAGATAGTTCTGTTGCCTTCTGCCATGGACACGCCATTATCAAGAGTGTTATGTTCAGTTTTTTGCCAAGAAAATTCCAAATGGGATCAGGCAGAGCTGGCTATGGACTGAGAAATGACCGAACAATAGTGCAGACTGAAATTGTCAAGTCTGAAGGGAACACTGAGTTCTTGTTACACGACACAAAGCAGAGAGACAAGCTGCAGGAAATCCTCATGAGGCTGAGAAGTTGTGAGAGCTTCCAACTGAGCAAACTCAAAGCGATGCAGCTGGGAAAAATTGAAGCAAACTACACTTAGAGAAACTAATCGGTTCTGAGGTTCACTTATAACTCAGGAAGGATCTGGTTCCGTGGACAGTGCTGGACTTGAAATCAGGAAGACTTCAGTCTGAATCCTACTCCATCACCAGCTATGTGAACCTAGGGGCAGTCACAAAAACCTCATTTGTAAAACAAAGATCCTTTCTCACAGGGCTGTTGTGAGAATCAGATTAAGACAACATACGTAAAATATTCTGCAAACCTTAAAGTGCCATATAAATACTAGCTATTAATATGATCTATCGGTGTCTGGACTCTTCACTAAAGATAATTAGTCCATTTGTACAAAGGTCAAAAAACCCTAACAAAATGCTGGCTACTATCAAACAGGGTAACTTTGCAGTTCAGCCACTGCACCTCAAGAAAAACATTACAGGAGTAGAAAAGGATTAAAGAAAACTAAAATGAACAAAGGGAGCATCTTCTATAGGAGAAGAAACTTCTTTATTTAAAAAAGGTTCTTTAATCTTAAAAGTCAGTAATAAAAGTCTGCATGTGTGGACAGAGTGAATAGAGACTTGGTCACCAAATCAGAGAATTCCAGAAGTAAAAGAGTCTGAAAAGGATAGCTTTTGGGGGGGGGGGGGGCGGTGCAGAGGGGAGAAGGATACTGTGCTGTTTTATGCCAGTCAATAAATCTATAAAATTCATTGGTTAAGATTATGGAACTAAACATTTATATAAGTAAGAGTAATAATTTCATTGCCTTAAATGAGTTCAAGAATCCAGAACCAGATGAATTATCTCTAAGAGAACTAAGAATTTGATGACATCTTCCAATAACTGCTGTCTATAACTTAAGGAATTGTGGAAAACAAAGATGTCATAGAATAGACACAAGAACACGGTCTTAGTTTTCCAAAAAAAAGAAAAAGAAAAAGGAAATAACAGCAAATTCCTCAAAGTGCTATAACTGATATTGTAAATCTCCATCAAATCTCTACAATGATTTATTAAACAGATAACTTGTAAGTGCTTAGAAAAGAAATCATTAGCAGGAGTCAGAATATGGGTTCACTAAGAATAAGTCATGGCATTTGTTGTTCGGTAGTTTTTCAGTAACGTCAGGGATATTTTGAAAAAGAGTTTCCTAAATTTGCTGAATAATTAGCTTGAAGACTTTTAAAATTACTTTTAACTTCTGATTCTGTGATTCATAGAAAAACCATAATTTCTTACAAAAGTTTCCTTGATGCCACTGTGAAAAGAAAAAATATTGGAATGAACAGGCATGTATGTGTATACATATATATATGTATGTGTATAATATCAGATACATATATATATATATATACATATATTACATATGTATCACACAGAATCATATATTATAGCTAAAAGATAACCCTTTTTGTATGTAAGGAAACCAAGGCCCAGAGAAATTAAGTGACTTGTCTGGGATCACACACGTAATAATAATAAGTGGCAAAGTAAGGATATAAACCCCAAGTCCTCTGCTCTTTCCCCAAGTGCTCTTTTAACCATTTCTAATGATTGAAATTCTAGGGACAGGATTCTCAAACTATAAAACAACGGGTGCACCATTGACTCACTTTAACAACTTCAATGGCACTACTAGAATTTCTGGTAAAGAGTTGTTACTGTAAATAATAACTAGGATACAGGATAATTATGTCTTTAAAATGAAGCTAGAACTAACTTTTTCAAATGGAGAGGTGTACCTGGTGTAGTAGAGAGAGATCAAAATCAGTCAGAAAGACCCGGGTCATACCTCTAAAAGACAGTGACTTTGTGATGCTGAGTAAATCAATGACCGTCTTTGTGCCCCCAGAAAAGTCTCTTAAGACTATAACCTGCAGAGAAGGTGATGACATGCAAGGGTAGCAAGAATTTCCTTAGAGGGGGGGAGGTTCCCTATTAAATTATATACTTCTAGTCCCTTTCCTTACCTCTTTTAAAATGGGGTTGTCTTTACTATAACAAATTTTAAATCATGTCCTATGTAATAGATGGCACTCACAAATTTGAAGTGGACAAGAGACCTTGCCAAGTAAAATACTCATCTTCTTGAATTGTCCATTCCCATATTTTTAAGTCTCTATGATTCTATGAAATGGCCGTCTCCTACAAGTATTTAACAGGCCACGCAGACAGAGATATAAAATACCAATTAGGGCTGGGTCACATGGTCATATTTCCAAGTAAATCCAATGAACAGTCTCATTGCTTTGTATCCACACCAAGTGTTTAAGTAGAACAAAATTGTTTACCTATCTCACTCCTTCATCACACCACTTTAAAGACACAATTGGTTAGGAAGCTTTTCCTCTATGGAGCCTAATTTCACCTTTGCAACTTCCATGCATTGTTCTCCTACCCCAGCCCACCAAAAGAAAATTCTAATGGTTCTTCCATAGGACAGCCATCATAAACTTCCTCCCAAAGCACTGCCTCCAATCTAAACATTCAGAATACCCAAAAGTGACACACACACACACACAGACTTTCAGTCCTACTCTGAGGTAAATTTTAGATGAAAGGCA
This sequence comes from Trichosurus vulpecula, assembly GCF_011100635.1. Classification (NCBI taxonomy): domain Eukaryota; kingdom Metazoa; phylum Chordata; class Mammalia; order Diprotodontia; family Phalangeridae; genus Trichosurus; species Trichosurus vulpecula. Next base: position 556,500,617 of record NC_050573.1, on the reverse strand, counting down.
CAGATCCCTGAGGCACTCCACTGCAGACCCTCTTTTAAATGGATATGAAATGATTAATGATTACCCTGTAGGTGTGGCCATTTGACCGGTTCTGAATCCATCTAACTATATTATTAACATTTTACATGGGTCTACCTTTGACAAAGGTATATCAAGAAACTTTATTAAATGTTTTGTTAAATCTTGGGAAATTCTATCTATAGAAGCTCCTTGGTCTATCAGTCCAGTGACCTTGTTACAAAAAAGAGGGGAGGAGGGCTGAACTACTAGTCTAGCATGGCTTTCTGTCCTTTTCCAGGTATTACTGAAAGAATCAGTAATAAACATGTTCTAAAATTTTGCCAGGAATTGTTGTCAAGCTCACTGACTTATATTTTGAGAGTTATACTCTTTTACCCCTTTTTTAAAAACTTAGGACAACACCTTCCCTTCTCCAGACATGCAGCATGCCCCTCTTATTCTGCGCCCCACCCCCTTTTATTTTCAAAGATCCCTGACAATGGCTCAGGGGTCACACTTGCTTGTTCTTTTAGTATCCTCATATGTACTTAATGTCAGGGGACTTGAACTCAATCAAGTGTAGCTGGGTGCTCTTTTTCTCATTTTGAGTTTCAATTCATTATTAGCCATTTTTGTGGTGTCCTTGCTAGTCCTAAAGTTTTTCTACTTGGCAGAGAAAACAGAAGCAAAAGGAGTTCACTAGTATTGCCATCTCTGTTATTATCATCCCATCCACCCTGAACAGGTAGGTGCCCAAAGCCTTCAAATGCTTGAAAGACAGCTGTCACATCCCCACTAAGTCTTCTCTTCTACACAATAAACATTGCATTTCTTCTACTGATACATGAACTCAAGTCCCTTCATTATTCTGGTTGCCCTTCTTTGGACTATCTTCAGTTCATAGATGTTCTTCTTAAAATGCAACTTACAAAATTGGACCTCATTGTAGAAACCAAGTTTCCACATTTTGAAGGATGAAATTACCATTTAAGCAAGCCAGAAACAATGGAAGAAAGTGAAGAGGGAAATGCAATGAAGAGAGTTTAAGGATATCTGGAAAGGAGTTAACAGAAGACAGAGCTGAATACTGGAAAAGGTGATAACTGACATATAAATATAGAATTCCCTTCCTTCATTCCTGTTTACAGTATAGTAGTCTATCAAAGATACTGGAGAAAGTAGACTAATGGGATCCAGAAAAAGTCAACTCTAGCCCTGTGCTGAACATTACTGTTCATCAGGTGATGGGGAAGGAAAAGGCTCGCTGTATGAACACTATTCATTTTTCATATCTCTATTTATCACTACTTTCTCCTTATCACTTCACGGCTTGTGATTCCTAGCTAAATGGTACAACAGAGTGCTAAGCTTGGAGTCAGAAAGAACTGAGTTCAAATCCATCCTCAGATGCTTATTAGTAGCTAGGCAAATCACTTGGCCTCTGTCTACCTCATTTTCCTCATTTGTAAAACAGGGATAATAGCACTTACCTTCAAGGATTGTAGGGAGGCTTCAATGAGAATATCTGTAAAGTGCTTAGCAATAGTGTTTGTTTCCTTCCTTCATAGGATCACAGATTTAGAACTAGAAGAACTTCAAAGGTCATCAAGTCTAACTCCCTTATTTTACAGATGAGACATGTTCTTGCCCAAAGTCACACAGATAAAAACTGAAAGAGCTGAAATTTGAACCCAGGTCTTTTAAGCCCAAATCAACCTTTTTTTTTTTTTACTATGCCGTATTGCCTCGGTAGCATGAGAAACTCCAAAAATACAAACTACACACAAACCACCCAATTCACAGTACTTCAGAAATCATTTAGTTTTTTTTTCAACATTTATACCAACTTTGCTAATAGGTATTTTACTATTCGAGAGTCTATTACTTCATTGGTGTGGGTGTTACTTCCACCAAAGCAGATGCCATCTCCTCTATACCTTAGTAAAATTCATATAGAATTTCATAGATATCTATTTCCATATTGTGTGTATAAAATCTGGTGGCCAAGGTGGTAGTAATTATACTTGTATGAATTTAGTTAGGTTTATCTTTGGGCATACTCCAAGCCTTTCCAGTTTTGTTGAACCTAACAGTTTAAATTCTACCGGGATTTCCTTCAAGAATTGAGAATTGCCTTTATTCCATGGCAAGGAATCAGAGTAGGGCTTTTTAAGGGCTTTGTCAAGTAATACCATTTAATCTATTAATCTCTAAACCTACGATTTCATTGGCAGGTAAAATTCTTAGTGAAGAAAGTCCCTCTACTGATGCAAACTGGAAACAATTCTGCAAATGTGTGTGTGTGTGTGTGTGTGTGTGTGTGTACACAAACCTATGTCTCCTTGGAGAGTTGCTTAGGGCACTACAAAGTTAAGCAAATTCTCCAAGGTTACATGGCCAAAGTGTCAGATATGGAATTTAAATCGAGGTCTCTCTGATTCTGAGGCTGCTTCTCTATCCACTACACTATGCTGTCTCTCTCACAGGATATAAGGTCCAGATCAATCTCTAAACCAGGAGTAGAACAATATGAAAGAAAATGTTCTGGCCCCAAACTACTTTCCTAATAATCTATAATAGAGACAATTAGCATTCTTTAGGGTTTTCTCCTCACAAATAAACTCTAATTTCCTTCTATAAGTAGCCCTCTACTAGACTTCTTCCATTCTCTGGTAGCTTTACCAGGGCAGGGAAAGTGCGTTGCACTAAGTTCAAAGACTTGATTCTAACGTTGCTTCTGCTACTTGTTAGCTGTTAGCCTTTGGCCACATCATGTCTCTAGGCCTCAGTTTTTTCACTTGTAAAAAAAAATAGTAAATCTCTGCTCCTTTCAATAGGGTGAAAACATTTTGGTAATTGCAGGAAATATAAACTACTAGAAAGAAAAATCAGATTCAGTCTCGTTGTTGTCCTTAGAATTCAATAGGCATCTAAATGTATATACATCTTTAATATTAAAAACCATGCTATGAAAAAAATTAGAGGAGAAGCAGATCATCTATATTTCATAGCCATGGAGAGGAAATGTATTCTTAACCAAACAAAAGATGGAGACAATTACAAATGATAAAACAGATAACTTTGATGACATGAAACTGAAAAGCTTCTACACAAAAAAATTAATGCACCTAGGATAAGAAAGGAAGTAATCAAATGGAAAAAAATAATTGAATTTCTCTGATAAGAGTTTGGTATCCAAGATATATAAGCAATGAACAAATACGTAAAAGTAATAGCTATTCCCCAATATATGAGGGGTCAAAGGACAAAAACAAACAGTCCTCCAAAAAAAAATTGCAAAGTGTTCACAATCACATCAAAGAATGCTCCAAATCATTAATAAGAGAAAAGCAATCAAAACAACTCTGAGGTTCCACCTCACACTTGACTATTAATAAGAAGAAAGTCCCTATATATACCAAAATATTTATAGAAGTACTTTTTGTGATAGCTAAGAACTGGAAACAAGAACATCCGCTGATTGGAGAAGGGCTATACAAACTGCGGTACATAAATGCAATGTAATATTACTGTGCTTTAAGAAATTATATACGTGGTAAACACAGAGAAGCATGGAAAGATCTACAACTGCGGCACAGTGAAGTGAGCGGAGCCAAGAAAACAAAATACACAATAACGGTAACAATATAAATGAAAAGAACCACACTCAAAAAATCAAAAGTGAAGATAAAATTACACAAGCAAGACTTGAAGAGACATGAGCAGACGCCCCCAACTCAACCTTCTGTGGAAGTGCTCAGCTCACAGGTGTGAACATTGCATTCATGCAATTCACATTGCACATGCTGGACTTTTTCAATGTACTGATCAATTATTTTTTCAGATCTTTTTTCCTCTTTAAAAAATATTATTTCCTATATAGGATGACTCTTTGGTAAGGGAAGGAGAAGGGATACTGAGGATAATTATGATTTTAAAACAGGAGACATCAATAAAAATTTATTTTAAAAAAATCAACAGGTATGTATACTGTATGTGTCCAATTCAAAATTTTGGCATGAGCCAAAAAAAGTTAATCTCCTAATTAAAAGTGAATTTACCTTATATCAACAACAGAATTTTTGTTCAAAGTTAATTATTTCCTATGTCAAATACGGGTAGCAATTATGCCTTGGCACAAACATTGAAAACTTTAAAAAGTTAAGCTTTTTTTTTTCCCCACAGTGCTTTCATATCACTAAGACCTACCCTCATAGCTAAGTCCCTCTCATTTCTCACTTAAGCTCCAAGTACATCTCCATCTTCATGCTTTACTGTTCCACCTAGGTGTCCCAAACTCATCTCAAATTCAACATGTTCAAAAGAGCATTCACTATCTTTCACCCTGAACCCCTCCTTCTTAACTTTCCTATTTCTTTTAATAACACTCATTCTTCTAGGAATCCAATCCATTGCCAAGTTAATTGTTTTGTTTTCTTTTACTCCAGTTCAACTTATTTACTACCTCTGTGACTTTAGCCAAGTCACTTAACCTCTCTGAAGCCTCAGTTTCCTCTTCTTTAAAAATAGTGGGTTGGGGGCGGAGCCAAGATGGCGGCTGGTAAGCAGGGAATAGTGTGAGCTCCATACGGAGACCCTCCAAAAACTTATAAAAAATGGCTCTGAACCAATTCTAGAATGGCAGAACCCACAAAACAGCAGAGGGAAGCAGGGCTCCAGCCCAGGACAGCCTGGATGGTCTCTGGGTGAGGTCTATCCCACACGGAGCTCAGAGCTGGGAGCTGGGAACGGAGTGGAGCAGAGCCCAGCCTGAGCAGTGTGGACCATCCAGAACAGAAGCCAGGCGGAGGGGGCCCTAGCGCCCTGATTCAGTGAGCTGCGGCAGTTACCAGACCCCTCGACCCACAAACACCAAAGACTGCGGAGAAGGTTAGTGGGAAAAGCTGCGGGAGTGGAAGGAGTTTGCCGTTCGCCTTCCAGCCCCGGGGGCAGCGGAGGTGGGGCAGCTACAGCTGTTGTTGCTTCTGGCTCCAGGCCCACCTGGTGGGAGGAATTAAGTGGTGGATCAGAGCAGGGGTGCACAGCCTGCCGAAGATCTAAGCCCAGTTTGGGCTGGGGTTCTTGGGGAAGGAGCAGTGCTGGTGTGACAGAGCTGGCACCTCCCCCCCAAACGTGGAACATAGAACTCTGTAATCTACAAGCAGTCATACCCCACTGAAAAACTCAAGGGTCAAGTTAGTTGGCTGGGAATATGGTCAGGCAGCGAAAACGCACCCAGATTCAGTCTCAGACTTTGCATTCTTTCTTTGCTGACAAAGAAGACCAAAACATACAGACAGAAGAAATTAATAAAGTCAAAGAGCCTACAACAGAAACCTCCAAGAAAAACATGAACTGGTCCCAGGCCATGGAAGAGCTCAAAAAGGAGTTGGAAAAGCAAATTAGAGAAGCAGAGGAAAAATTGGGAAGAGAAATAAGAAGGATGCGAGAAAACCATGAAAAACAAGTCAATGACTTGCTAAAGGAGACCCAAAAAAATACTGAAAAATACACTGAAGAAAACAACACCTTAAAAAACAGACTAACTCAAATGGCAAAAGAGCTCCAAAAAGCCAATGAGGAGAAGAATGCCTTGAAAGGCAGAATTAGCCAAATGGAAAAGGAGGTCCAAAAGACCACTGAAGAAAATGCTACTTTAAAAATTAGATTGGAGCAAGTGGAAGCTAGTGACTTTATGAGAAATCAGGATATTATAAAACAGAACCAAAGGAATAAAAAAATAGAAGACAATGTGAAATATCTCCTCGGAAAAACCACTGACCTGGAAAATAGATCCAGGAGAGAGAATTTAAAAATTATTGGACTACCTGAAAGCCATGATCAAAAAAAGAGCCTAGATACCATCTTTCAAGAAATTATCAAGGAGAACTGCCCTGATATTCTAGAGCCACAGGGCAAAATAGAAATTGAAAGAATCCATCGATCACCTCCTCAAATAGATCCCAAAAAGAAACCTCCTAGGAATATTGTTGCCAAATTCCAGAGCTCCCAGATCAAGGAGAAAATACTGCAAGCAGCCAGAAAGAAACAATTTGACTATTGTGGAAACCCAATCAGAATAACCCAAGATCTGGCAGCTTCTACATTAAGAGATCGAAGGGCTTGGAATGCGATATTCCGGAGGTCAATGGAGCTAGGATTAAAACCTAGAATCACCTACCCAGCAAAACTGAGTATCATGTTCCAAGGCAAAATATGGACTTTCAATAAAATAGAAGACTTTCAAGCTTTCTCAGTGAAAAGACCAGAACTGAATAGAAAATTTGACTTTCAAACACAAGAATCAAGAGAAGCATGAAAAGGTAATCAAGAAATGGAAATTGCAAGGGACTTACTAAAGTTGAACTGTTTTGTTTACATTCCTACATGGAAAGATGATGTGTATGATTCATGAGACCTCAGTATTAGGGTAGTTGAAGGGAATATGCATATATATATATATATATACATATATATATGTATATGTATATATATGTTTATGTATATATATAAGTGAATGTGTATGTATGTATTTATCTATGTGTATATGTACGCATGTGTATGTATGTGTATATATATATATCTGTGTGTTTATATATATGTATATATGCATATATATATATGTATATATATATATATGTAAAAGAGAGAGAGCAGACACAGGGTGAGTTGAAGATGAAGGGAAGATATCTAAAAGAAATAAAATGAAATTAAGGGATGAGAGAGCAACATACTGAGAGAGGGAGATAGGGAGAGATAGAATGGGGTGGATTATCTTGCATAAAGGTGGCAAGAGGAAGCAGTTCCGTAGGAGGAGGGGAGAGGGCAGGTGAGGGGGGAATGAGTGAACCTTGCTCTCATCAGATTTGGCCTGAGAAGGGAATACCATACATACTCAGTTGGGTATCTTACCCCACAGGAAAGAAGAGGGAGGAAGATAAAAATAATAAAAGGGGGGGGGGAAATGATGGAGGGGAGGGCAGATGGGGTTGGAGGTAATCAAAACAAACACTTTGGAAAGGGGACAGGGTCATGGGAGAAAATTCAATAAAGCGGGATGGGTTGGGAAGGAGCAAAATGTAGTTAGCCTTTCACAACATGAGTATTGTGGAAGGGTTATACATAATGATACATGCGTGGCCTAGGTTGAAGTGCTCGACTTCTTAGGGAGGGTGGGTGGGAAGGGAAGAGGGGAGAGAATTTGGAACTCAAAGTTTTAGAAACAGATGTTCAAAAACAACAACAAAAAAAGTTTTTGCATGCAACTAAAACATAAGATACACAGGCAATGGGGCATAGAAATATATCTTGCCCTACAAGAAAGGAAGGGAAAAGGGGATGAGAGGGGAGGGGGGTGATAGAGGGCAGGGCTGACTGGGGAACAGGGCAACCAGAATATATGCCATCTTGGAGTGGGGGGGGAGGGTAGAAACGGGGAGAAAATTTGTAATTCAAACTGTTGTGAAAATCAATGCTGAAAACCAAATATGTTTAAATAAATAAATTTAAATAAAAAAAATAAAAATAGTGGGTTGGATTAGATGGATTCTGAGGTACCTTCCAGCTCTAGATGCATCATCCTATAATCCTACGAACATTTCTCACATCCATCCCAGTCACCCTAGCCCAGGCTTTTATCAACTCTGTTGTTCTCTCTATATCCAGTTCTCCTTTCCCCAATCGATGCTCCAAACAGCTGCCAAACTGATGTTCCTAAAGCATAGCTCTGAATATTACTTCCCTGCTGAAGAAAACTTCAATGGTTCTTCATTGCCCTTAGGATAGGCCTGCACAACATGAAGCCTCGAAAAATGTAGAGGATGTAAAAGAAAGTAAACATTGAACAAGTGCTTAACCCACCTTCCACTAGTCACTATTATGCCCATCATGTAACTTGGCAGGTGGCTTGCCACTGTGCGCTCTCTCCTGTTTATCATGTGACCCATGGCAACCAAACACTGTCAATTTGTTTCTAGTATGAGAGGATATCTTTTCACTGTTTTCAGTCATTACTAAATGTAAACAGTAAGAAAACCTGGAAAATATATTAAAACTTGTACCGCTTAGCAAAGTAATTCTTTAATATGATTTCATGATAAATAAAAATCTTAAGTAATAAGTGTAATTAATTGATATTCACTGAAATTTCCCTTTTTAAAAATATAGTTAATTCACAAAAGTTTAATCATTAATTATAACTTTACTTGGAAAGTGAGCCCCTAAAAGCCTATCTGCAGCCCAAAGAAGTTTATTATTAGTCCATTTTAATTTTGGCCACTGCCTACTGCCAAGTTGTACAGGTCTGCTTTAGGATAAAAGACAAACATCTCTGTGTTTAGCATTTAAAAGTTTTCACACTGTGGCTGTAGGCTTCTCTCTCTTACCAAACTGATCATACATGTCTCCTCATACACTTTAGCCATACTTGCTGCTCCTTATACAAGCCATTCCATATCTCCTATCTCTGCACAGGATATCCCTTCTCCCCCACCCCACCCCACCCCCCAATGCTGGAATATTCTCCCTACCTCCAAATCCTGAAACCTCTAGCTCCCTTCAAGATTCAGCCCAATTACCACCTCTTCTAAGAGACTTTTCCTGATACTCCCAATCTGTAGAGCCCTCCCTCACCACAAATGGCTGGGTATGTTGTATATATCCTTTATGTATATGAGAACATGCATCCTCAGAAGAGAAGCTCCTTAAGGTTGGCAAGAAAAATAAAAACCAACAAAAATGGGTCTCAGGGATTGTTTTGTATTAAGTCTGACTGGGGAAAGGGATAAACAAGGGTCAGGACTACTTCTCATCATAGATGGGACTATAATAATGGATGAGAGAACTCACAGCTGTTCACCTTCATTGTGCTTCTGTTTTCTTGGCCAAGGAGAATGATCTTTGAATTGAAAAGGATGTAACAAAAAATAGCTAATGATCAGGTAAAATTCAAGATAAGTAGGGAGATAATAAGAAAGCACCTAGTTAACTCTCAATTAGTTCAAGCTGCCAGCCCCAAAAGAAAATCATTCAAGGGTAGTCAAAGAACTAGTATATATGATGGCTACAGTTATCCTTGAAAAATCAGGCAGAATGGGAGAGCTGTTGCAGAACTGAAAAATGTTCCAGTTTCCAAAAACAGGGCAGAGAGTAGAGTTTGAAACCACAGGCCAATGAGCTTGAAAGTTCGATTTCTGGCAAAATTCTACAACATATTTTTGAAGGGATGGTTAGTGAAAATCCAAACAAGAAAGGATGATCAAAGAACAGTTCAACTAGACTACTAGCCGTATTTACCTTCTATGTACAAAGCAGAATGTAACAGAGTGCTATAGCAAATATGAGAAGGGAGAAAAAACGCTTTTATCTGGGGGAGTCAGGAAAGATTTCCTTAAAGAAAAGAATGTCCACAGAGAGAGATGTGGAAAGAGTACATTCCAGATATGGGATATTCTCAAAGTAGGGCAGGGCAGGGCCAAACCAGGGGAAAGCTGGCAGCACAGTCTGGCTAGAATAGAAAGTGAATAATAATAGTTATAACAAATTGCATTTATATAGCTCTTTATGTTTTAAAGAACTTTATTTGATCTCATTTGGTCCCTAAAACAATGTTTTCAGGTGGACACTACAGACATTATTACATCCTTTCATAGATGAGGAAACTGAGATTAAATTACTTGCTCATAGTTGAACTAGTAAGTGTCAAAACAGGATTCAAACGCAGAGCATTCCTGACTAGAAGTCTAATATTCTTGCTCCTGCCCCATGATACCTCATGTAGAATGAAATTAAGTCTAAAGGTAAAACTGAAACTACCCCATAGAGGGACTTTACTTCCAGGCTGTATTTATCATTTGAACAAAGGAAAGCTATTGAAAGCGGAGAGTGATATGATCATTATGGGTTAGGAAGACTGTTTTCACAGCTGTGTGAATGCTATACTGAAGAGGAGACAGATGCAAAAAATCCTGGGGAAGCAGAACTGGCAGGACTTGCTAACTGGATTTTGGGGATGGGAGAGAAAGTAGTCACAAAAAATGTCAATATAGTTGTCTTTAAATATTAGGATAGGTAACCCCCCCCCAAAAAAACCCACCTCACTTTACAATTCTTAGTGTTCCTAAACTGTGATACTTAGTACTCTTCACTCTAACCCTCATTACTAAAGTCAAATATGCCATGAATTATGTTGATCGTGTATTCAACCCAAGGGGGTTTAATTACTGAAAGACTTCATCAGCTGAACTTGTAAGACTCACAAATAAAACATATTTTGAATCTTGTAAGTAGAATTTCAGGCAGTCGATTTTTACAAAGTAATTTTCTAACTACCAAAATTCACAACTATTCATGACTTTTCTACATGGGTTCTACTATAATCATACATGGCATTAACTTCCATATAAGATGAAACACGGGTTTTAAAATTCAAAGATTGAATCAGCTGGGTTAAAAAAAAAGTGCTATAATCAAAAAGTTGGAAATAAAAATGAAAGGCAGAGTTGTTTGTTTCCTTTTCTTAATACCAGGAAAGAAATATTTACCTAATTAATATTATATAAGAGAAAAAACACAGAATTTGTATCTATTAATTGGGTTTTAATTCCAGCTCTACTTCTGATATGCAAGTCCACCTTGGACAAGTCACTCAGACCTTCAGCTTCCTCATCTAAGACAAATAATACTGAAACTACTTAGCTCACAGTTAAGAATTGTAATAGATAAAGTAATACAGTTACAAAAGTATTTGCAATTGGCAAACAAAAAAAAAACCAACTAAGTGATTAAAACTAGCATTAAGTATGAGGGTTCCAATACTAGAAAAGAGGAATGGACAGACAGTAGTTTTTGGAAATTCTATTTTCTCACTAAAATGGTCTTGAACACAAGAAACACAAGGATATCAAATTAGTACAGTCCCTTCAAGGAAGAAATAAAGTACTAAAAATTGTCCTAATGTAACATAATGTAATGAAGATTCATTCCTTTTCACTAACTTTGATTGTCATAGCATCAAATAGCTGTTTGTTGCAATCCAGTCCTAAAATTCTGCAGTTAACACTAGTTTTGTGATTCAAAAAAATATCAAGTAACCTAATAAAACTTATATTTCTTCTCAGCAGGATTAAAAATCTTGCATTAAATTCTCCAAATTGTCCAAAGGAAATGGTAACTTTTGTATTAAAAAAAAAAACACTTGCAAACATTTTGTCATTGGAAATATTTAACACCTAATAGCAATTTGTCTGCATATTTCCATCTTGATCATTCAAAATTTACCAAGGTTCAGAGAAGCACAAATTTAGAATTGGAGGGGACCAAAGAAAGCATTTAATCTAACACCAAACCGGCTTCACTTTACAAAAGAGAAAATCGAGGTTCAGAGCTGTGAAGGAAGTTAACCATGGTCACATAGGTTAGTAAGTAGCAAAGTGGTCTTCTGACTCCAAATTCAGAACTCTTTCCACCAGTCATAGGCCCTTGGTGAACACAAAAATAAACAATGATGACCTGTGTAGCTTGACTGTTTCAAAACTCACTCATAAAAAAGAAATGTACGGTACTCTTCTAGATAAATAAAATTCATTCATGAAAACTGATTATCAGTATTCAAGGGCTGTCATAAGTAGCACTTACTCAACAATCAACTAACATGTATCTACTACAGGCCAACCCCCAGTCCTGGGTCCTGATGATACAAAGATAAGAGTGTTAAGGTTACATTTTATGGGGGTAGGATAGGAGAGGGAGACTTACACATATAACTATATACAAAGTAAAGATGAATTTATTTTTGAGGGGAACAGTAGCAACTAAAGAGCACTGAGAAAGGCCTTATTTGTGGTTGCATTTGTACTGAGCTTTGAAAGAAGCAGAGGTGAAGAGAAGAAACATTTCTCATATGGGAGACAGACATCCCTGTGCAATATTTTCATCCTACAGATGAGTCACAAGATATGAAAAGCACTTTTTTGACTGGCAACCATATAATTCTTTGATAAGTAAAGGATTTCACTACTGTGGTATTCCATTCATTATAGTGACTCTAATCCTACACTTTTCCTCCAATGTGGTTCTTGTCTTTATTCTTTAATAATACATATAGAGTCCTTCCCAACATGGAGACTTTCTTATAATATTTTGTGGATATTTTGCTGATTTTTTTCCATCTATTTGTTCTTTTAAAATTTTTTTTTAATAAGAGGGCTGACTCTCTGGCAGGGGGAGATGGAGGGATAAAAGAGCAAGTGGTAAGTGATGTAAAAAGAAGAAAAAAGAATTTCAAAATCTACGTTTAAAAATATTTTGTAGCTATCAGTGTGACACTCATACCATCCATCTTCTATTCTTCATCTCAATAGTTGACCAGGTCACATTCTTTTCTAGTTACACACGGCATCACAGGATTGAGAGATCAAAGGGACTTTAGAGATCATTAGGTCCAATTCTTTTATTTTGCAGGAAAGTGACCATCAGAGAAGGTGCCTTAGCCAAAATTCCATGCACATGTTTCCTGATGTTTGTTACTACTTATTTTCAACTCATTTTTAGCAATATGTTGCTGTTATCCCACATATCATCCACTACTCTTTGAGTCACCTCAAATTTTGACCATTTTGAAATCATGTGGCTGTTCCATGATACACAAGTACATATGGGAGGGAAAATGGGGAGGGGAAGGAGGAAAAGGAGGAGGAGGAGGAGAAAGAAAAGAAAAAGACAAGCTTTTGTAGCAGGGAGTAGTTTTGCATCATTGAAAGTGCTACACAATTTCCCCAATAAAACCCAACCAATTTCTTCCTATTCAATTCTTAGCCCATTTCACTGTATATCTTTGGCCCTGTCACAGATTCACAGAAACTAGAATTTGAAGGTACCTGAGTAGCCTAACAGTCATAACAGTAACATAACAGTAACATAACAGGAATGAAGTCTTCACAGTAATATATCTGACAAGTGGTCATCCATACTCTGCCTAAAGATCTCCAATGAAGCAGAACCCATCATATCATTTTTTTTAATCGCTTCACTTCTTGAGGTACCTCAACTCACATTTGCACAAGTCTGATTATTATGAAGTTTGTTTGTTTTCCCCCCTCATATCAAACCTAAATTTGCTTCTTTGCAACTTCCTCTCACTTCCTGCTGTTCTGCCCTCTGGATCAAACAGAACAAGTCTACTCCATCTTTCCTGTGACAGCCTTTCAAATACTTGAAGGTATCTCTCATGTTCCCTTAGCTTTTTCTCTAGGTACAACATTCCCAGTTCTTTCAAGAGGGACTCAAGCCTTTCCCAATTCTACTTGCCTTCCTCTAGATGCTCTCCAGTTTATCAACATCCTTCTTAACTCGTGGTGTCCAAAGCTGAACACAACATTCATATGTCATCTGACTAGAACAGATTACAGACTATTACCTCTTTATTCTTGGAAGAGGTGCCTCTCTATGTGAAGCCCAAGTGCACACTAGCTTTTCCAGCTGTTCCATCACACTGTTAACTCAAACTGAGCCTGCTAAATACTACAATGTTTAGATCTTTTTCAGACAAATTGTTTTCTATTACTCCCCTAACTATATGTTTAGTATTTTGTTTGTTTTGTTTTGATAATCAAGTATAAGACTTGACAGTTACAAGTCCAAGACAGATGTCAGACTATCTTAATGGGTACATACCCATAATCCAGGCATGGCATACTCTCAATCACTTGGGTTTTCCTCTATACATTGTTAGACCAATATATTGAGTAGTCACAGAGCTAATTAAGGAAGTGTTATAGTGTTTTAGATCTTAATAATCAATACAATAAGGTACACAAACAGAAATTTCTGAAAAACATCACTGCATTAAAAAAGCCATCTCATATTTAAACTTTAGGTAGGACTTTGTCCATAATGTAGACCAACATCTTTGGCAAGCATACAATCTGCCTGGTTTAATGTTCTGTTTTATCTTGACAATCAGGAGGATGGTTATGTAAAGTTTACATTTTTCCTATAATTACATTTATCAAGGAAAATCAAATGATCTTACAAGATACATCTTTTATGTATCTTTTTTTTATTTATTTAAGAGAATCTTTAATGACAATTTTATTCCAATGCAAAGGTGTTTTTGTAATTGACAATCGGGAATTTGTTACACCTCTCAGTTAATTTACTAGGAAAACATGGCCTTCTAAAGAAAATCATTTGTAAAGGTTTATTATAGTTTCATGTTTTCATCAATAGAGACACTTTTCATAAAGCTTTTGTAGAGATGGGGTCAACATATTTTTAATTTGATTACATACTTATTATTACATTATATATTAGTGGAAAGTTGTTCATTTCCTCTCCTTTTTTTATCTGTACTACTGTCCATGATCCATTCTACTTTTTAAAAAATTCTAACCTCTGAGATATTTCAAAAATGGTTCCCCAAATGCTTTAAAAATGTGTCATCTTGGCACAGATCTTTCCTGTGTGTGTTTGATCAGGTGTGCCTGATCTTGAGGGCCATCTCCACTTTCTCACTGATTAGTGAGTCCAAATGCTGCAATTCTACTGTTATTGATGATGAGAGTAGATCTCCATAGAAATCCTGAAAATCTGTCCCATTTCATGTCTATTTGTTGTCCTCCTTCCAGTTTCACCTAAAAAGTCTCTCAGGATAAGCCAGATTAAAAGATTTGATGCCAAAATTTCTATAGATTCACTTTCCTCTCCACAGCTTTTTTATCTTTTCTGAGATGAAATTACCCATAATATTTCATCTCCTCCATAAATGTTTTACAAATGAGGTATAGGATCACAGATTTGGGTTGCATTCTAAATTAGTGTTGCCCTTGGCTGTCATATCTCTCTACTAGGCAAGGAGATCAAACTGAGACAGTTCTAGGGTTCTTTTACCTTCTTCATATCAGTGGTTATTTTATATCTGCTAAAATTCTCTTTAAAAATGGCACTAATCAGTCAATGACTGTCTTTTTTTTCTTATTCCTTTCCCATGTTTTCAGAATTAATCAACAAGCATTATTTGAATGCCTTTGTACCAAGTACTATGAACTTACATTCTGTCATAGAGACAACATGAACATGTATAAATATAGAGAGAATACAAAATAAATAAAATGTAAATTAGTTAAATACAAGCAAAAGAAAAGGACACTAGCAGTTGAGGGTAAAATCAGTAAAGGTTTTGTGTGAAAACTGATGATTCAGCTGAATTTTGAAGGAAGTGAAAGATTCTATGAAGTATAGATGAGAAGGGAATACACTCCAGGTACCAGGACAGCAACAAATTGTTTAAATAGGTCAGGTTGTCCTCAATTAATAAATGGTCAAAGGATAGGAAGTTTGTAGAGGAAGAAATTAAAAATTGAAAAAGTGCTCTCGATCACTATTGATTAGATAAATGCAAATCAATACAACTATGAGGTACCACATCACACCTATCAGATTGGCTAACATGACAAAACAGGAAAATGATAAATGTTGGAGAAGATGTGAGAAATTTGTAACACTAATGCATTGTTGGTGGAGCAGTAAACGGTTCCAACCATTCTGGAGAGCAATTTGGAACTATGCCCAAAGGGCTATAACAATGTGCATACCCTTTGACCCAGCAATACCACTTCTAGGGCCATATCCCAAAGAGATCATAAAACAGGAAAAGGACCCACATGTACAAAAATATTTACAGCAGCTCTTTTTATGGTGGCCAAGAACTGGAAATTGAGGGGATGCCCATCAATCGGGGAATGGCTGAACAAGTTGTGGTATATGAATGTAACGGAATACCATGTGCTATAAGAAATGATGAGCAAGTAGACTGCAGAAAAACCTGCAAAGACTTATATGAACTGATGTTGAGTGAAATGAGCAGAACCAGGAGAACATTGTACACTATAACAGCCACGCTGTGCTATGACTGACTTTGACAGACTGAAGCTTTTCTCAGCAATGTAAGGATCCTTGTAAGACAATTCCAAAAATGAAAAATGCTATCCACATCCACAGAAAGAACTTTGGAGTCTGAATGCAGATGGAAGCATACTTGTTCTCCTTTTGTTTTGTTTCTTCTTTCTCATGGTTCCTCCCATTAGTTCCAATTCTTCTTTACATCATGACTAATGTGAAAATATGTTTAATATGAATTTATAAGTAGAACCTATATCAGATTGCATGTCAGCTTGGGGAGGGGAAAGGAGAACAAGGGTGAGAAAATTTAAAACTCAAAATCTTACGAAAGTGAATGCTGAAAACCAAAAATAAATTATTTTTTAAAAATAAAATAAAGTCTTAGGACTGAAAAAAATCGGTCAAGTTGGCTCACAGTGCCCTTATCCTTTACTCTAATTTAGAGCTGACTTTTACCTTTTTTCTAAGCAGCTGATTATCTACATTAACTGCACACAAAGAGCTGATTCAGAAAGGATAACTATCATGGCATAGTCATTTTTGGTCAAGATAAAGTCAATTATATTTTTGGTAATATTATTCAGTTCCCACAACATCCAGTATTTTCCAACTTTCTTAAAGTGCTCATGATATACAGTTTCCTTTCTTAATCCTACACTTTGTTTTCCCTGATATTTTTCACCATCTTCCTATGTGTATAGCTGGCATATTAAAGTCATCAAGTATCAAGGCATATGTTGATTTCATTTGAAGGATCTTGTCAGGTTCTACATAGAATTTAACTTCTTCTTGTCCTACTTCCAAATTTCACCTAAAAAGTCTCTCAGGGTAAAGCCAGATTAGAAGACTCAGATGGAAGCCAAGATTTCTATAGATTCACTTTCCTCTCCACAGCTTTTCTATCTTTTCTGAGATGAAACTATTCATAATCTTTCACCTCCCCCATAAATGTTTTACCAATGAGATTCTGAAACAGCTGTTGGCATTGACTGCAGTCACCTTCACAATGCTCTGTTTGCTTGCTTGCACCATGAACACTGACTGCCAAGGTGAAATGCCCAAGTGTTCCCTGAACTATTTTCTGTGTGGTCTTTGGGTGCATGAGACAAACAAGTATACTAACTTCTTTCCTGCAGGCCATCCTTACATGTAGTTGCAACTTCACTGTATCTTCTGGCTTCGTGTGCCTATGAAGCATTCCTGCAGATCTGGGTCAGCTCCTTAGTAACATTTCAGCTTAGAGGTCACTGGACAAATTTCACATATACCGTTAAATTAATGGTTTTTAAGCAATCTAAAAACAATGCAATTCTTAGTTTCCTTTGCCCCTCTTTTCCTCCTTTTTTTATAACTGCGCAACTGTCACTGAAGAAATGTAAAGGGGTAACAGAATATTGAGAATCATTTTAAGTTAAATTTTTTCCATGGTTCATGATGGCCAAAGAATTAATTCATCACCTACTGGCCAATCTGCCTGTGATAAGCTGAGCCAGGCTTCAGAATTGCAGACACCATATATTTCTAAGACCATACTCAAAACCTTTCCAGCTTAGTAGAACCTCCCAAAGACATAGCCAAAGTGACAGCTGTTAAGGCAATGAGGCAGAACTATGTAGAGATGGGTAACAATTATTGGGGAAGCTTTTTCAACAGCAACATTAACAACAAACACATAAAACATTCAAGTTTTTATTTTTTTTTACTTTCTGATAAAATCAGAGACGACATGCATTCAGACTAGTCTGCAATTTAGAGTGCTTAAAAAAAAAAAAAAAAAGCTTGGGGCAGTTAGGTGACCCAGTGAGTAGAGCACCAGCCCTAGAGTGAAGAGGACCTGAGTTCAATTCCGGCCTCAGACACCTGACATACTTACAAGCTGTGTGACCTTGCGCAAGTCACTTAACCCCAACTGCCCTGCCTTCCCCCCTCCAAAAACAAAACAAAACAAAAGTTAAAAGAAAGGTGGGAGCATTTTATATAGCCCTGTAAATAGGCTAACATTTTGTCAATGTCGTATCAGGTCACAAATAGCATACCTAATATCAGGAAAAAAAAAAGACATGGTTTCATGTGCCATAATGATCGAAGTCACCTCTTTTTTTTTTCATATTATAGACAAAATTTCAGCCCCTATTTTTCTGTCTGGATTTAAAAGATTTTAGCAAAGTTAGTTAAATTACTAAGAGCCATTACAAACTCCTTGTTTAAAATTTATTAATGAAAAGTGACCAGTTGTTTTTAAAGGGAAGAAATCCTTAATCTTTTCGTGATTTTATGCATTTTTGAACTTTTCACCCTCCAAATATTAAAAGAATCTTAAGACTGGGTAATCAGAAAATGTCATTTATGTTACAGAAAATGGAAAGTCAGACATCTGAATAGGGACTTAATTTTTTTTTCTCGAAGAATAGAACTTAACTTTCTCAATCCCATGAATACTAACTTTCAGTGAACCTACTCTTGATTGAATACATTTAAGCTAATTAAAAATACAAACAAGGTAAAAATCTCTCAGATAATGAAATGTTCTAATAGTATGAATGTAAAGCAGTATATTCTAAGATTAAGAAAATATTAGAAATACAAAGGACTTAGAAAGCATCCTGTCCAATCCTCTGATTTTAAAAATTAAAAAAAAAAAGGCCCAGAACTTGCCCAAGGTTACAGAGGTAAAGTGAGGATTTGCAAAGAGGAGGAAAAAGGAACGCTTCTGAATCCCAGTCCAGAGCTCTAGACTATACCATAAGAAATGACACTTCATTAGTGAATAAGGAATCATGTATTAGTATACTGTTTTAACACAAAACTTTAAATTATCTGCTATCCCTTTAACTATATATGTATATATTTATACATGTGTGTTTATATGTATGTATATATCTTCCTTCTGAAAATTCTGACAATTAAATAAAAATAGTTTTTAAAAAAAGGAAGAGAAGTTCTCTGCTTAACAGCATGTCTCAAACATTCAGGAACCGTCTATTTCAGTGAAAGAGGAATCACGAACACAAAAGTGAAGCCAAATGTAACATGTTGCCCTTGTATTTTAAGTTCATATAAAACAGAATTTAAACAAAGCTTAAATTTACGTAGTGGTTACTTGCTTTACAAAAGAATTCTTCCTCACCCCCCCAAAAAAGTACTCATAATGATTTCTTTATCAATTTCCCACTATGCTTCTAAATATACATTGATTTAACATTAAAAATATAACTTTTCAAAAAACATCAATCATATACACAGGTATGACAATATAAAATTAATAAACTTAATGGGGAAGGAAGCTCTATTTAAAGTTTCTCACTTATTCACTTTTTTTTTCAAAATTTAAAGAAGCATTTCAAGTATATACCTATTTCTGTACATGTTTTCCCTGTTACGACTGTAAGTTCCTTGAGAACAAGGACTTTCATTTTTTTTTCTTTGTATACCTAGCACAATGCTTGGAATGTAATAGGCATTTAACAAACACCAGTTTGTTTGACGTAGCCTAATGGGGAATCATTAAGCAATCATGGTTTGATAACACTTAAAACCATAGGTAAGTTGATTTTAACTCTGTCAATGTTAAACTCACAGTTTTAAGGCTCATTAAAAATATGAAATGCTTTTATGTGGAAAAATTAGTGCATATAATGCATACAGTATCATTATTAACAGAACTGAGCTACAATTTGTTAGCAATACTACTCCTAAGTTTAGTTGTCATGTTATCTGCAATTCAACTAACCACTAACTCAAAAACCTAGAAGACTGACCCTCAAATTCCTTCACTGATCCTGAAAATCACCACTGCCTAGCATGGAATATACTCCTTTATGTTTTAGAAAGTATGAGGAATTGTAGCACCTTTCTGTAGTACTAACAAATATAGCAACACACTAGCAATGGACATGGTGGACGGTGACAAGTCCAATTTTATTGGTGTGGGGCCAAAAAAGTAATAGAAAAATCTGAAATTGAATAAGCTTTTTTCTTAGCTAAGCATCGGTGGACAGCAGTAAGCACTAGTAACAGCACAGGATTGTGGTGGCAGTACTAGATACCTAGTAGAAAGTTTTTTTTCTCTATACAAAGGATGAACTGGTTAAAAAAAAAAACCTTAAGCATCTTTCTTTTCTCCATAGAACTATATTTTACTATATACAGACAGCCAAGTGGCACAGTGGATAGAATGTCTATCTGGGGTCGGGAAGACTATTTTTTTCAAATCCAGCCTTAGACACTTAATAGCTGTGTGACCCTAGGCAAGTCACTTAACCTTATTATTTGCCTCAGTCTCCTGATCTGTAAAATGATCTGGGGAAGAAAACAGGAAACCACTCCAGAATCTTTGCCAAGAAAATCCAGAAGGGTCATGAAGAGTTGCATATGACTGAAACGATTGAACTATAGAGAAAGATGAAAACGAGGCTTCCAAATTAGATACAAAATTTAGCTCACCTTTGCTATCCTTATAATAAGACAACAAATATAAAACATTTTAATCTCTCTAAAATAAGTCTACTTTTTAAAAGGAGGGGAGAAGAGGCTTGATTTTTGAGAAAAGAATAATTCTCACTGGGGTTTTAAATTACTTCCACATTAAGATAACTAGGCTCAACTGAACCCAAGAAGAAGAAAACTATCAGCTGACTTGACATATCCTAGATAGCTCAGAAGACCTGTGTTGGGGCATTTTTCAAGGTAGACAGGGGCTAGGTAAACAAGGTAAACAGATCAGACTCTTCCAGGAAGAGAGAAATCAATAGGGTGACCAGCAGGTGGCTGTATGCAACTCCCAGAGGAAACCATCATCCCCTCAAAAGAAATGTGAACAATGACAAGTGGAAAAAAAATCCACCACACAACAATTTTTGTTCCAAAGAGCGCCCGGTCCCTAGCTCACAGTTGACCCTAGCTGATTCTGAGAGCCACCTACACAATAAAGCAAGCCACATTCTCCCTTTGCTCATCCCTAATGGCAGTCACCCGTGGACTTCTCATCCCCCAACCGCGGCTGGCAGGCACCCTTCGGCTCTGCACTCCACTGCAGTTGCAGTCCAGCATCCATACAAAGACAAAGCTCCTCACCCCACTAGTCATTCATTCACACATCACCCCCCCAAATTAAATAAATGAAGCCTCAATCTACTTCCCCACCCCCACTCACATACTATTTCCCCCACAGTTCCCGCTGCCTTCTCCATCCTCTGGCCCCTTTGGGGAGGGTACCCCCAATCAGTGCCACGCAGTAGGCCGCAGAGCCAATAGCTCCCCACGCCTCACATAGCGGCCCTTCCCTACGGGTACCCTCTGCTGGGGGTCGCCAGGGCAAGCCGCGCCTCCCCGCCCTCTCCCCACCTCCACCGGATCAAAGTGGATGCGAGAGCCCGACAGCACAGGCTGGGTCCGGTCCCGGGCCTCAGGCACAGCCCCCAGCGACCCTCCCTCCCCGCCCCGCACCCCTCGGCCGGCAGTCTGGACTCACGTGTAGATAATGGACATGAAATGCATAAGCCACAGCACGACGAAGAGAGTGAACCCAAAAACGGCCATTCCCTCTTGGGCCAGGTCCAACACCGCCATCACCGGGACCGCCCGGCCCGGGCCACCGTTCCGGTGCCCGTCGACTCCCCTCCTCCCCGCGTCGTCGTCGTCGCCGTCTCGGTCGCCGCAGCAGCCACAGCCTCGGCCGGCGCCTGGCGCGCGCGGGGGGCGCGGGGGAGGAGCTGGGTCCGGGAGGCTCAGGAGGGGGCGGGGACGGGCGGGCGGTCAGCCGGCCGGGGCCGGAGAGCCTGCGCGCCCCTCAGCGAGCTCGGGATGCCCGAGCTCCCGGGGCCCCGGCTGGAGCCGAACGTCTGCGGCTGCCCTCTCGGGCCCTCTCTATTCCCACCCCGCCCCCGGCCAGAGGCTGCGCGGCTCCGCTCCCGCTCCTCTTCCGCCTCCTCCGGCTATCTGCCGCCCGGCTCGGCGTCGCGCGGATCCTCTCCTGACTCTCCCTCCTCTGTCTCTCCGCACACTAACCGAAGGCGGCTGCTCGCGCCGCAGAGAACCCGGTGCGCCCCGCCTCCTCCTGCTCCCTCTCCCGCTCCCGCCCAACCCCGCATCGCGGGCCCTCCCTAGCACCGCCCTGCCAGCCCCCGCCTCCGGCCACACGACCGCGTGACGTCAGCCGTCACCGTCGAAAGGGGGCGGTGCCAAAGCCCCCGTGCCCCACCCCTCCCCCCCGCGAGGCTCCAGCCCCGGGGCCAGACTGAGCTCGCCAGCCGGGTAGCCCGAGGAAAGGAGGGCAGAGGCGCGGCGTCTGGAACCTTCATCATCCCCCTCCTGAAAAGGAGAGACGATTGAAAAAGCAAAAGTTCTCTCTTTTTATTCCACCTTCCCCACAGAAGGCTAGGCGGGGTGTGGAGCGATGAATGTGATCGTTTAGGGGAAAAAAGCAACCAGGCATATTTTCCGAAGGAACTCTCCCTCCTCTGTCTCCGCCTCCCGGCTTCCTTCCGATCCAGCTAAAATCCCACCTTCCACCGAAAGCATTTCCTACATCCTCCTTGATGCTGGTGCTTTCCTTCTGCTGATTATTTCCAATTTATCCTTTATATTTAGCTAGCCAGCTCGATATCATCTATCTACACATATGTGAAGATAGAGATAGACGTATCCACATGACGATATGCACATGTGTGTGTATTCATATATGTAAAGATACCTGTATATCTTATTTGTGAAAACACGTGGGTGTTTTCGTGTTGTCTCCCTATTAAACTATGAGCACCTTGGGAGCAAGGATTTGGCTTTTGCCTTTCATTGTGTGTCCCACACTCAGCACAGTGCCTGGCACATAGTCAGTACTTAGTGAATGCTTGCTTGATCGATGGAGGAAGAAGAGCAGAACATGGAAGAGTTGTAAAGCATTTCCACATAGTAGCAAAAGGAGTCCTGTACTTGGAGTTAGAAAACCTTGAGTTCAAATTCTATCTAAGACACTTTTCCGGTATATTCGACCCTGGGCAAGATCCTTGACCCTGCTGACCTTTCTTACTTTCCACATAGTAAAGTGAAGGGTTTGGACTATCTCCAAGATCTCTTCCAGCTCTAAATTAGATCATAATTTTAAATCTAAGCTCTTATTATTCCATAATCCTATTATCCTATCACATAAAATGGTTCCTGTAAGATACAATGATCTTCTTCTCCAGCTTAGCTTGAATTTAGCGAACCACCTGGGGATGGGGTATTGGGCACAGAATAGGCCAGGAAACAAGGAAACCTACCAGAGGAAATGGGATCTTGGGGTTGGAGGGAAGTGTGTTTCTCTAATAGAGGAGATGGGTGTTGCTAAAAACATATTACTGGGAAACTGACTTTAGGGTCGATGTTTCTCAAGGTCTGGGCTTATCAGAAACCACAGGTTGTAGCAGCTGAAGGTAACCAGAGAAGGCCAGGATTTGTCAGTTTTGTTTTGTTTTGTTTTTCGGGAGGTAGGGAGGGATATTCTTTAGAATATCTCTGGGTTCTGGAAGTTACCAAAAAAAAAAAAACTCTACTGGGGGATGCAATATGTAAACAGATAAGTAAATGCAAGATAAATTGAAGAAGAGAATGCTAATAAGTGGAGACATAATGACCATCTAGAAGGATGCCCATATATTTTTACAGTACCTACTACAATAAATATTGCCTAAGGGATTTGACAATCTGGATAAATAAAATGTGCCAGGAATATAATACAAAACTAAGAATTAAGACCCTAAATTCTATTCTCAGTCTAACTTACTATGTGACCAAATGGTCTCAGTCTTTAAAATTGGAGTGGTATTGTCATTTCTTTCATGGGAACTATTGTTTTGTTCTGGAGAAAGTTAAGGTAACAATTACACTTCTATATGCAATTAGATAGTATAAAATATTATTACTTATATGTACAATTAAATAATACTAAATTCAGATCACATGATATCACTTCACTAATGAAATACAGTCACTTTTAGAATATAAGAAGCCATCAGTTAATATTTATATCAAAAAGATATATTTTTATTAGAAATTTTACCATAGGTGGAGATGGGAACAGGGAGTGTCCCAAATTATCTCAAAATTTTATGTATGTGTATATGTAGAATGTGTTATATATGTGTGTGATATATACATATTTTTATACACATACATGCAAACTAATAGAGGGTGTAGTGAGTGAATGTAGAATTGGCCTTGAAAACAAGAAGACTTGGGTTCAAGTGTATCCTTGAGCTCAAATTCTGTATCTGACACATACTAGCCGTATGACCCTGAGCAAGTCACTTAACCCTTCAGTGCTCTAGGCAACTTTTTGAGACTCTAAGTTGTAGATCTGCTAGTTAAGGAGGTTCCCTATATCAATGAAATCATAGGTCCAGTCCCTATCCCTATTCTAACTGGCACTTTGGTCAGGAGGAAGAGTAAGAAAGAAAGCTAAAAATAGAATAGTACAATTCAAGAAAAGATTAGAAAGCATTCTGTGTGTAGACTATGCAACTAAAGTTACTGCAGGAAAAAAGTAAATTTTATTCACGTATTCTTCCCCTAGATACTGCTGATGGTGCACTAGATAGAGAGCTGGGCTTGGAATCAGTAAGACCTAAGGCTCTGACACTTACTAGCTGTGTGACTCTGAGCAAGTCACCTAATCTCTGTTTGCCTCAGTTTGCTCAAATGTAAAATGAGGATAACATCACCTACCTCACAGACTTGTTTCAGGGGACAAATGAGATATTTGCTTATTCCTTTCCCTTCTTCTTCCCATTTGAATCATACTCCAAAGTTATTTTGTGGCTTAGAAGTGACTGATGGTTTTCAAGGATTAGGTGGTGTTTATCCTTTGTTTTTGAAGAGGACCATGGCATCAGGGAAATGATGACATGACTTGCAGTTGACTTTGATTTGAGTGAGGGAGGGCTGTGCAAGGTCACTAGCCTCACTTTCTCCTCCAGAGCCATCTGGGTCCAGTGGCCTGATATTCATCAGGATGACTGGAGATGACCCTGGATGTGATGGGTGACCCTGGCCCTTTTAGGCTAAGGCCTTTTCAGGTACTCACTTAGAGTGAGGTAACACCCATTCAGTGAACAGGCCTCTTTAAGAAGTGAGTCAAGGGATGGCCCCTTTAATTATTAAAAGTAAATCCAACTGGAAGGGGAAGACCCTTAGAGTTGCTGTTCCAAAGAGAAACAATTACCATTGACATTCACTCTAAGCCAGGAGGGCCCGAAATACAGCCATTAAGCGGAGCTTGCAGGGACCTATTGTGGTGCAATCTATGAGCTTCAGAGATTATATTAGTAGAACAAAAGCTCTGGCAGATCCTACCAATCTGGAAAGGATGCAAGCCTGTCATAGGAAGATCAACTAGAACCAACTTAGCTTTGTATGTACAAAGAATTATCAAAAGTGGGTCAAGTAACGATATTTAGGGAACAAAAACCACTCATGAAAAACATTCACAAATGTAAGAAGAAGATATCCAAGATGATAAAAATCACATCTTGAAGTACCAAAGTATACATTTTTTAAGGCAAAAACACCATGAGAGCCACTAAATCCACTAAACTAAATCCAATTTTAAGTAAACTATTGAAAATAGACAGGAAGAAATTTGGTGCAGCAGAGGGAGAAAGAGTTAGTGATAGAATCACTGGTCCTCAGTTTCCTGTTCTACAGGATGACAGGATTGTTCTAGACCTCTAAGGTTATTTGAAAGTTTGGTTATTTTGTTTCTGGAACTATTGAAACAGTTATTTATTTCATTTTTAGGCTTTGTTAAACCTCACAAACATAAATCCCTCTGTGTGTGTGTGTGTGTGTGTGTGTTTGTGTGTAGATTGAACCCCTAATATCATTGGCATAAGGACTACCTGGTGAGGAAACTTCTTTTATAAATAAAGTTCTGCAATTTATATCCTTAGAGAATTGCCTTGGCTACTGAGAGATTAAGTGACTTGCCCAGGCCCAATACCCAGTATGTATTAGAGACAAGACTTGAGACCAGGTTTCTTGATCCCAAGATCATCTCTCTGTCCACTATGCTCTCTAGTTACTGTGCTGTGGCAGATACACACACACACACACACACACACACACACACACACACACACCACACTTTAAGTTTCTACTTCTCTCATCATTTCTCTCTTCCGCTCCCACAATAGAAAACAATCATAATAATATTTAATTGTGTTTCTTTTATCAAATGATAGATAGATAGATAATATTCTTTCTGTATTGAAGCTCAAACCAAAGACATAGTTCATATTGGCTCAAATCAAAATTGAACCATAAAAATTTAGTTATGACTGAACCTGAACTGAAACAAATAGAAAATTTATTGGTTTAATTTCCTTGTCCTAGAGTTAAGAAGGGAAAAGTAAGCATGAGACTGAGGAAACAGCTGCATGAGTTACCACAAAAAAGCAATTTAATTAAATTTTGGCAACTTAACACCTTAACAGATTCAGTTGCTTTATAAAGAAAGTATTTGATATTTTATGCTGGAAATACACTCACTGAAAATTTTGTATTTTATTTTGTGCTTTGTTGTTAAGAATTTTTAGAAAATAGAATTTTTCAACAAAAGGGAGGAAACAAGTCAGCTGAGTAACTTTTTTACAATTCAAGTTTAAATTACATTACTGTTAGAAAATTTGTTTTTGGGGGAGGGCCTAAATAAACCTGATAGTCTACGTCATTTGAATTAACTAGAGAAGTACCCAATTTTCAAATTCCCCTTGCTAATGTAGACTAGACAGAGTTGTTTGAATGTTTTCTTTTAGCCATAGGAACCTATAGTCACTACCTCCTCTCTAATGAACTCCCTGGAGTCATATTGCAGAAGTGTCGTTGGTCACAAGTGGGAGTCAGCAAAGGAGTGTGATATATCTCAGGGCTACTAATGTCAAATTAACTAAGATACTGACCGATAAGATACTGACAGTAGATCCATAACATAATTGACAGCTTAATTTTTTTAAGTTAATGAATGCCTACTCCCTTAAAATGCAGAAGGGATATATGGAGGACTGGACACTTTTTTTTAATCATTTTTATTATTAAAGATTTTCTGAATATGCCAAGAAATCCCAACACAGATCTCCATGAGTATTCTAGGTGTTTCATTTTTATTTTCATGTTCAATTATTACTATGATTCTATGAAATTACTTTAAAGATAGATTAGTGATTATTTTTCTGTATTATAGGAAGTTGAACAAAAAATATCCCAAGATTCGTCAAAAATGCACTGAGTAGATATAAATTCCTAAAAGAAAGTCAATAAAAATCTGGTCTGAAACATGTTTATCCTGTGTAATTGGTGGCCCTGATTATTCACTTGATTGTTTTCCCCAGAGTTAAAGGTACTGTTTAATACAGGCAGAATAACGATCAATCTATTTGCTAAATAACACTGTCTTTGTTGCTTTGTCAAAATGTACTTTTGTAACAGATACTACAGTAGTAAGATACTGCTGTGATCTTACTAAGGTACTCTATTACAATGACTATTTGTTGAGATGAAGAAATAGCTCTTCGTCAATTGCCATTTCAATGCCTGATAATAGCTTACTGGATAGTTTTGAGTGTGTGGGTGGGTGGGTGGGTGTGGTAAAGGGGAATGCTATAGTTCACTAGAGTTCATATTATTCACAGCTGTTTTGCTAACTCATTTTCAAATTACTCACTGTGCTCTAACACATTGCTCATTTTTCAGGTTTCATGTGTGACCCGTGACTTAGGATATTCTGGATTTTGCTGTGATGAAACACCAGCTTTCTTAAAGGAAGTTCGATTGGGAAAAGACATGAAAATATGTCTTATGTAAATTTATTTCTATCTCTTTTAAATTCTTTCTGAAATTTCTTTTGCTGGATATTTTTAAAATATGTTTATATCGATGCCTTTTGTTTTTTTTTTAAATCATCGTAATTAATCTCAATATCCCTCTTCACTTCCTCCTCCCACACAGCCATCACATATAACAAATAATATTTTTCAAAGACAAAAGAAGAGGGAAAAATCAGCCTTTTCTCTGTTATTTCCTATTTACTCTCTACATTCCTTACTTTGTATGTATTTGTTTATATGTTGTCTACTCCATTTGACTATAAGCTCCTGGAGGGCTGGGCATGTCTTTTGCCTTTTTTTGTATCTCTAGCATTTAGCACAGTGCCTCAGATGTGGTAGGTGCTTAGTAACTGTTTGATTGGTTGACTGAAAATTAGCCAATACACTGAAAAAGTCTAAAAACATGTTCAGTGTACCATGCTCTTGGACCTCCCCTGTGCATAGGGGTGGAGCTTATCTTCTATTCTTTGTAATTTTGCTACATTCTTGTTTTATTGGGGGGGGAGGGTTAATTCTGTTTACATTGTTGTAGTCATTGTATATATTGTTTTATTGACTCATTCTGAATAACTTCATGGAGATCTTTCCAGGCTTCTCTGTATTCATCATATTTGTTATGTGTTACCGCATAATAATATTCCATTGCATTTATGTATCCCATTTTTTTAGCTATTCCTCAATCAATGAGCATCTGCTTCATTCCTAATTCTTTGCTATCACAAAAAAGTGCTATAAATATTTTGATGTATATAGGGACTTTATTCTTATCAATAGTCTCCTTGGGGTATAAGTCTAGCAGTAGAATCTCTGGGTAAGAGGGTATAAACATTTTAGCCACTTTATTTGCACAATCCCAAATTTCCTGAATTTTTCAATGTAATTTAAATCATCTGCTACTTTTAAGGCCTGTACTAATGTTAACCATGCTTCAATCATCATGTTATTTTCCACTAAAATGAACTGAAGTCACTAAAAGAAAAACCAAAGTCGCTTAACTGTGTTCATATAAATTCAAAGGAATTTATAATTGAAAAGTAGATCATTTATTCTAATCCCTTAATTTTATGGATGAAGGAATTAAGGCCCAGAGAGGTCACCATTTGGTAGCAAGAGTCTTAAACTTGGAATCAGAGAGTCACAGGATCATAGAATTGAGAGTTGGAAGGAATCCCAGTAGCCATGTTGTCCATCCCTTATATCAAAGGAATCCTCACTATAACATACCCTGCCTCTAAATGAAGACCTATAAGAAGAGGGAAACCACAATCTCACTCCTACTCCATTCCATTCTAATTCTTAGAAAATTTTTTCTGACATTGAGCTTAGATTGGACTCTTGACAACTTTCACTCATTACTCTTGGTTCTACTTGGGGCCAAATGGGAAAATTCCAGTCTCTCCTTCACATGAAAACTCTGCAGATTCTTGTGTCATATCCCACCCTACCTCCACCTCCAAGTTTTCTTTTCTCCAAGCAACACATGCCCAATTTCTTTAATTGATCCTCATATGACATGAATGAAAGGCCTTTTACCATTCTAGTTGCCCTCCTTTGGATGCTATCCAGTTTTTCAATGTTTATTTAAAAACATAGTGTCCAAAACTGAACACACTACTCCATATGAAGTCTACAGAGAGCGGAATACAGTAGGATTATCACCTTTCCATTCCTGGAAGCTATGTCCCTTTTAATGAAGCCCAAGATTACACTAACTTTCTTGGCTACAACCTCACACTGTTGATTTATACTGAGCTTACAATATGCTAAAATCCCAGATATTTTTCAGAATAACTGCTATTGCTCCAAGCCTCTCCAACCTTACACTTGGGAAGTTGGTATTTTTTAATTCAAGTGCAAGACTTTACATTTATCCCTATTGAATTTCATCTTATTAGATTCAGCCCAGATCTCTAACTGTCAAGATCCTTTTGGATCCTAGCAACCCAATGGATTAGCTATCCTTCTAAACTTTGAGTCATCTTCAAATTGGATGAATGCACCATCTATCCCTTTATCCAAATCACTGATAAAATGTTAAAGATCACAGCTCCCTGAGGCTGTCCACTGGAGACCTTCTGCCTACTGATACTGAACTATCATCAACTAACCACTCTTAAAATCCAGCCATCCAACCAGTTCTGAACCTGATTATACTATAGTCTAAAGCATATCTCTCTATCTTCTTCACAAAAATAGTACGAGATATTTAATCCAAAAGCCATGCTAAAAAAGTCTAGGTAAATTATATCTATAGCATTTCCTGTCAAAAACAAAAAGGTGGGGGTGGGGAGAGGAATGAAGTTAGCGGGACCCATTCTTGACAAAGCCAATTTGGCTGTTTGTATTCAGTTTCCTTTTCTAGATGTTCTCCAATTATATAGCTAATGAAATATTCTAGAATGTTCCCCCAGGAACTGAAGTCAAACTCCCTTGCCAAATAATCTGTTCTTTCCCTTTTTGAAAAACAAGACATTACCTCTTCTCCAATTTTATAGTACCTATCCTATTTGCCATGATTTTATCATTGATGAGGTGATGGCTGATGAGATAACCCCAAGAGAGACTAGAAAGAGGACAGAAGAAATCCAAGAACAATCCTTAGGTAAAACTACATATCTGAGGTAGGATAAATATGATGATTTATTAAAGGAGATTGCAAATGAATGGCCAAATGAGTAGGAGGAGAAATGTAAGCTACATACATCAGGAAAAGCAAGGGGGAAAATTGTAGGGGGCATTCAAGAGTGCCAAATGCTGAAGAAAGGTCAAGAATCAGTTAATAAATATTTATTAAGCACCTACTATGTACCAGGCAGTGTGCTAAGTGCTAAGGATGCAACAAGAGGCAGAAGATAGACCCTGACCTCAAGGAGCTCACAAACAAATACATACAAACAAGCTACGTACAGGATAGACATGAAATAATTAATGGAGGGAAGGTACTATGATTAAGAGGGATTGGGAAAGGTTTCCCGTAGAAGATGAGATTTTAGCTGAGACTTAAAGGAAGAGGTTTAGGGACTGAGAAAGGGCCATCAAACTTGGCAATTAAGAGGCTATTTATAACTCAGAGAGAATAGTTTCAATTGAGTAATGAGGTCAGAAGCCAGAATGAAATAGGTTGAGGAGTGAGCAGAAAGTGAAAAAATGGAGTCAAGGAGAGTAAACATTTTTTTCCTAGTAGTTTGCTGTGTAGAGAAGACATTTAAAATGGTAGAGTCTGAAAAACTAGCCGAATCAAGGGATGGTTTTTGAAGCATAAGACATCAGGGCATATTTGTAAGCAGTAGATATGGAATCCAAACAGGACCTGTTTCATCACAGTTAAACTACTTATTATGCCTGTATGGCTTTGCCGTCTTCTAGGCTTTAGTTTCCTCTTCTGTAAAATAAGGTTAGAATAAATGACTTCTAACCTACCTTCCCACTATGCATCTATGACCCTAAGGAGTAGAGTCATAATTTGAATACAAAACCTGTAACTTCAGGGTTCTTTTCCTTGCTCTGCTCACACTCTCCAGACATTGCCACCATGCCTCTGCTGGTTTCTCAACTTGGAACTTTCTTCAGTGACTGTAGTCTTCTCACCATGGAACATCCTTCAGCTTTTGTGTGTCTCTTATCCCACCCGGGAGTTCCTCCTGGCACTTTCATTTTGAGAAAGTACTTGGGCCAGTTATCCTTCAATTCTCACCTCTGCTTCTGACTCTCTGTAGTACTTCGCCCTCTCCCACTTGTCAGCTCTTTTTCATTTCTTCTCTTACCCTCAGGAAAATGTAAGATCCTTGAAAGTAGGGATTAGCTTTCTTTTTGCTTGTATTTGTTATCCCAAGGGCTTAGCACAGTGCCTGGCACACAGTAAGTGCTTAATAAATACTTGTTGACTGACTCCTTACTTTCTTTTCTCATAGTGAAAGTTCGAAAAGGGATATGGTACATGTTTTGCTATTTTGATGACCCTACTACAGATAGTTCTGCAAAATTCAGAACCCCAAAAGGATTTTTGGCTGTAATTGTTGTTTGGTTGCCTTTACTTAACAAATTAACATTAGTATCTGTAGAATAAACAATATTCTGTCTCAGTTTCTTTCCCCATGGGGCAAAAAAAATATTTCTTATTTATCCTGTATATAGCTGGCTTTGTATATGTTTGTTTACATGTTGTCTCTCCCAAAATTGTAAGATCCTTGAAGACAGGACCTGTCTTTTGACTCTTTTTGTATCACCAGTAGTTAGCATAGTGCCAGGCATATAATAGGTGCTCAATACATGGTGAGTGATTGATGCCAAAATTTATATTAAATAGAAAGGCATCATTTCTTCAGTTGCTTTTTTTACTGTACTGCTAAGAAATAGTCACATTTAATCAAAATACCTTGTTTATTCTTGCCTTGGAATCACTTATTTCGATTTCATTTCACTGAAATCCCACGAAATGAGACACCACATGAAAATCATTCACCAAGAATAGACTAAGTTGAAAAAGTGAAATGGAAGACATTTTTCTTATCACATTTTTCTCTACTGTAAAGAAATCCCAGGACAGGTAGGCAGTACCTGATAGAGCTCCAGCCCTAGAGTCAGGGAGACCTGATTTCAAATTTGGCCTTAGATACTTACTAGCTGTACGACCCCAGGCAAGTCACTTAACCATATTTGCCTCACTCTCCTCAACTGTAAAAATGAGCTAGAGAAAGAAATGACAAACCACTCTAGTATCTCTGCCAAGAAAACCCCAAATGGGGTCACAAAGAGGTGGACATGACTGAAAAGGACAAAACCACAACAAAAGAAAGCCAAGAAAATACTATTGAAATCCATGTGGTTTTTCTTAAAATTTCCTCACCCCAAAACAACTCAGTATTAAAATTCTCTTTAAAGTCAATTACATTTGTTTTCTTTTTCCTTTTTGAGTTTGTTTCTTCAGCCTGGAAAACATAAAATGAATCTGTAAAAAATCAAAGTTGTTCAAAATCAGAAGTAATAAAATCAAAAGACAACTTATGCTCTGAGTCTCAGTTGTTTTAGTTGTCACTGCAGAATACCAGAGCAAAACCCCTCATTTATGAAAATGACCTTTGTGGTTGCTGTTCCTTCAGAATTTTATTTTCTACAATTTAATTCAAATCCCTTCCTCTGTGCTCTGTCCCATTACTGCCTCTTCAACTTTCCATATACAAAGACAAGTTAGGTCATTGTCACCTTAACCAAACCCAAACTCATAAAACCTTAAGAATTTTGATGGTAGATTATTGTCACCGTCCAAAACAAACCCTGATTTGAACCCCTTTAAAAGAAACCAAAACACCTTGTTGTGCCTCCTCTCTTTTTTGACTTATCTAGCTAAACATTCTAGTGGCAAAATAAGTTCTTGGCTGGATCACAGAGAGGAAAATAATCACAATGAAGGGAGGGGGAGGGGATGTCAAAAAATTTCAGTCATTTCTCTATGCAGGGAAAAAAATTCCAGGGTGTTCAAAGTAAGTGCTATGCAGTCACAAAGTAAAACCCAAGAAATATTTAGACTTGGAGACTTTCAAGCACAAATAAAGTATATTGAACAACAGCTTTCCCCTTTGGATGGTGACTCTTGTAGAAAATACTCCCCCCTGTGTTAGATAAGTTGAACAGCATAAAAAATAGCAGCAAATATGCTGATTGTAGAAGTTTGCGGTTTTGTTTTGGTTTTAGGTTATAGTTCTCTTTAAAAAGTGAAGCATTTTTATTCCTCAGAGGTGACCTCTCCCTCAAAAATATCGTAACATTTATCTGAACAGGTAACATCCAAACTCAAAAAGAATCTGAGGTACTAAGTACTTATTTATCTAGCTCTGAATTAGAATATGGCAAAATGGAAAAAGGAGGTGCTTGGTTCAAACCCCAAGTCTGATCTAACTAGCTATGTAACCCTCTGAGGTGATTAAGTGAGGCTACTCAGCTGCCCTGAGCCTCACTTCCCTTAGCATCGATACTGCTATAAGGGTACTAATAGTTCAGATTTTGGTGATGCTTTAAGGTTTGCAAAGTGTTTTATGTTTCTCATTTGGTCCTCACTATAACATAGCCTTATGAGGAAGGTACTATTGGTATACACACTTTAGACATGACAAGCCGGTTGAGAGGTTAAGTAAATTACCAAAGGTCACAAGCTGTGTGCCACAGTTCAGCTCCCATCTACTTTAGTACTTTATATTAATCCCCTTCTCATACTATCTTTTCCAGGCAAAGTAATCAACTAGCTTTCCCTATACATGACATTCTATCTCTCGCCACCTAGCCTTTGTTCAAGGGGTCCATTTCCCATATGGAATATACTCTCTCCTTTGCTCTACCTTGCAGAATTCCTAGTTTCTTTCAAAATACAGCTCAGTGAAACACCATCTCCTACAAGAAACCTTTCCTCATCCCTCCCCCTTACTAACATTTTGTGCATATTCTTACTTTATGTCATTTACATATACTTTGTATTTACTTATATGTGCACCTGTTACAAGCCTCAAAAGAATGTTCAGGGCAGGGGCTGTTTTCTCTTTTGTCTTCACATCCTCTACCTTAGGGCCTTGTGCATATTAATGTCTTGATGATTCCTGATTGGATTGGATCAGATTAAATGAATGATTTCTAAAGTAACTGTTATTATCACATGCTTAATTTCATTGAACAGGTAAATGAATGAATTATTTTTTCTGCCATTTAAACTCTTACAGACTAGAACAGAGGTTCCCAAATTTATTTGGCCTACCACCCCCTTTTTTAAAAAAATTACTCAGTGTCCCCCTGGAAATCTACTTTATTTAACCCTTTAATGATTTTATTTTTGAAATTTGCATCATTTCAAAAAATATAAAATCTTTTTTAAATGATGCATCTTAAATTTAATAATTTATTGTAAATTTGTGGGGTTTTCATGCATTGAAATTTTAATGACATAATATTGTGTCATGTAACCATATAGTATAGCATTGTAAAAAAAAAGGCATTACATGCAAATATTCTTGCTGATGTATGCTGGACTTCCTGACTAGGCATGACACACTCACCTGCCAACACTTGCTTGTTAAGACCTGTCAGTGGATTCAGGGGGCAGAGCCAAGATGGTGACTGGAAAACAGGGACTTGCTTAAACTCTCCCCCAAATCCCTCCAAAAACCTATAAAAATGACTCTAGACAAATTCTACAGCTATAGAACCCATGAAATAACAGAGGGAAACAAGTCTCCAGCCCAAGATGGCCTGGATGGTCACTGGGAAGGGTCTATTGCACTGTACTGGGAGCAAAGCCCAGCATGAGCTATGACAGGACAGATCAGGCTGGGAGTAGATCAGGCTGAGCAGGCTTCAGGACTATGAATCACTGAGTTGTGGCAGTCACCAGACTTCTCAACCCAGAAATGCATGCTGTTGGCGGGTCAGTGGGAAAACTGCTGAATCTGAGGGAAGTGCACAGTCTAGCCCCAGCCCTGGGGGTGGCAGGCAGCAGCAGCAGGACGCTCTGGCTGCTGCTTCCAGAGCTCCAGCAACAGCTGCTTCTGGAGCCCCTGGCCCACATGGTGGGAGGAATCAAGTGGTAGATCAGAGCGAGACTGCAGGGATTGCTTTGGTGGCACAGAGGCAGGATTCTCTTGCTTTGCCCTGCTTGGATATGGGTCATGGTCCTGGTTGCCGTTTCTTGGGGGAGGAAGAGTACTGGTGTGGCAGAGCTTGTGGTGACTGTGGAGATGGAGTCCTCCTGGTAGTTACACAGCAGAAGGGAGTGCTTGCACTCACAGACCAGAGCATAGGCCAGGAGAGGAGCATCATACCACCTCAGAATAGAAGTAGCTCTGAAAACAGCAGCACAAAACCCCCGAAGCTCGGGACAAAGCACTTTCTGTTCTGAAAGCAGTCATACCCTGACAAAGAGCTCAAAAGTCAAGTAATTGGCTGAGAAGATGAGCAAGAAGCATAAAAGGACTTAGACTATAGAATCTTTTTTGGTGACAAAGAAGATCAAAACAGAAGAAGTCAACAAAGTCAAAGAGCCTACATCAAAAGCCACCAAGAAAAATATGAATTGATCTCAGGCCATGAAAGAGCTCAAAATGGATTTGGAAAATCAAGTAAGAGAAGTAGAGGAAAAATTGGAAAGAGAAATGGGAGTGATGCAAGAAAATCATGAAAAACAAGTCAAAGACTTGCTAAAGGAGATTCCCCCCAAAAGGAAGACCTGTCAGTGGACTTGACGGCTGTTGGGGTATAACTTGTATTTTGTGTGTTTATTTGGAAAATAATACAGCCATTACAATTTTAACTCTGTTACACAACAGATGAAACATGAATGAATGGTTTTTCAAACAAGGGTTTTTCAACAAGAGATAGAAAGCATTACAAAATGCAAAATGGATAATTTTGATTATGTCAAATTGAAATGTTTTTGTACAAAAAAAGCCAATACAACAAGGATTAGGAGGGAAGCAGAAAATTGGGAGAAAATCTTTGCAACTAGTATCTCTGATAAAGGCCTCATATCTAAAATATACAGGGAACTGAGCCAAATATATAGGAATACAAGCCATTCCCCAATTGAGAAATGGTCAGAGGATATGAACAGGCAGTTTTCAGAGGAAGAAATTAAAGATATCTATAGGCATATGAAAAAATGTTCTGGATCACTACTGATTAGAGAAATGCAAATCAAAACAACTCTTAGATACCACATCTCTCCTGTCAGATTGGCTAAAATAACAAAACAGGAAAATGGTAAATGCTGGAAAGGATGTGGGGAAATTGGAACATTGTTGCATTGCTGGTGTAGTTGTGAGCTGATCCAGCCATTTTGGAGAGCAGTTTGGAATTATGCCCAAAGGGCTATAGAAATGTTCATACACTTTGACCCAGCAATCCCACTTCTAGGGTTGTATCCCAAACAAATCACACAAGAGGGAAAGGGACCCATATGTACAAAAATATTTATAGCGGCTCTCTTTGTGGTAGCCAAGAATTGGAAATCAAAGGGATGCCCATCAATTGGGGAATGGCTGAACAAGCTGTGGTATATGAAGGTGATGGAATACTATTGTGCCATAAGAAATGGGGATGATGCAGACTTCGTAACAACCTGGAAAAACCTACATGATATAACGCTGAGTGAGCGGAGCAGAGCCAGGAGAACCTTGTACACAACCACAGATATATGGATTCCGTAAGGACCAACCCTGACATACTTCGCTCTTCTCAGCAACCTAAGGTGCAAGGACAACTCCAGGGGACTCATGATGGAGAATGCTATCTTCATCCAGAGAAAGAACTATGAAGTTTGAATACAGATTGAGGCGTACTACATGCTCGTTTTTTTTGCTTCTCTTTTGTTTTTGTTTTTGGGGGTTTTTTTGTTGTTTTTTTTTTGTTTTTTTTTTTTGGTTCTGTTTCTTCTTTCTCATGAGTCATTCCATTGGTCATAATTCTTCTCCACAACTTGACTAGTGTATAAATTAATTCAATGCGAAGTTATACATGGTAGTTATATGAGATTCCAGGCCGTCTTGGGGAGGGAGGGGAGAAAATCTGGAACTCAAAACTATGTAGAACCGTGTGTGGTAAACTAAAAGTAAATAAATAAATTTTAAAAAAATTTTCTTATCTTCTTTTTTTTATTTCTCTTTACATATACATATATATTTCTCTTATTTTCCTTTTAAAAGACGGGTAACTCAGTGTGTACTCTGAAAGATAAGTGTCTGTCTGTAGTATTATTTTTAATACTTTAAAGATCTACTATTTCATTAGTGTGAGGACTAATTTTTTCTCCAGCTTTTATTCTGCCCTACTATTATTCAAATAATACTGATTGCAGCTCGCCTACATCTTTGTAAAGGATCTTCATGAATTCTTGTGGTCTCAAAATTGCTCATCTGCAGACAACCTAGGAGCCTCTACATTTTTACCTAGTCTTGTCCTCAAGTTACAAACACAAAGTGACTCAAAAATCTTAGTGCAGATTTTAACTTTAATAACTCCAGAAGCATAAATGCTACAAAATTGAAAATGACATTGTTTGACATATTCATCATTTAAATTTATTGTACACTTATTCAGTCTTGTGAAATTTGCGTGGCAAAATTTGAATTTGAATTTTAAACAAGATAGGGCACCCTCTCATCATGCAATGCGTGTATAATAGCTTCTCATTCTTACAGACCAGTGGATTGGTAGAGGATGTTCTCTTGCTTGGCCACATTATTTACCTCACCTATATCCGTTAGACTTTTTCTTTTGGGGTCACATCAAAACTATATGCACCAAAACATGTATGCATCAAAGCCTCATTGTATCAGCAGCTAATCAAATAGAAACCTGGCAAGGAGATTATAGAATGCCAAATCTAAGAGGCTGAAGCAAGCTGAAAAATCTAGTGTTAGGGACAGAGATTTAACTTAGAAGGCTAGGCTGAAGGAAAGATACAGAGTGTCTTGGAAGAACTGATCATTTGTTTGATTTTCCACCTGTCTCCCTAAAACTTCATTCTTTTCTTGTGCCTACTTGCGCTTCCTTCCTTTACCCTGCCCTGATACATCAACAAGATTCCAGGCCCTATCTGCCATGCCCCCTCCTGATTCAGTCATTCCAGAAACATTATAGTCTTGTATACTTATACATATCTTCAATGTCTGATGCCATAGAGAATCAGTGTAGAGAGTCAGAAATTCACAGGAAACAATACCCAAGGGGGAGGGCCATGATAAAACACGACTTCAGATTACTTATACACAAATGTGAAGAGCATAGTGAAATAACAAAGTCATTAACTAGAACATTTAATATGATGAGACAAAAACCAAACACATAGGTATTACTGAAACATGCTGGGATATGATTCATCACTGGAATATGCCAGTAAAAAGCATAAATTATTCAAAAGTAAAACACCAGATCAGAAGGATAGGGGTGTCAGTCAGTCAATCTATCAAGATGTACTCAGGAGAATTCACCCATCTGACTCTTTAGAGGAAATTATTATGTCTACCTCAATGCTTATTCATCCAATCCCTAATCTCTTCCATGAATCCCAGTCCCTCATCTCTCATTGGCTGCTGAACCTCATCAAACT
Organism: Trichosurus vulpecula; assembly: GCF_011100635.1. NCBI lineage: Eukaryota > Metazoa > Chordata > Mammalia > Diprotodontia > Phalangeridae > Trichosurus > Trichosurus vulpecula. Next base: position 556,461,779 of record NC_050573.1, on the reverse strand, counting down.
AAGCAGGTCCAAAATATAATACATCTTCTTCACTACTACCCTAATTCCCACTTCAAGCTGCCCCATCTCTGTTGAGAGTACCACTATTCTCATAGTCTCCCGGGTTTGTAAGCAGTCACTTTTGACTGTCTCTCGCTTCTGCCATCATTTATTCATTTACCAAGTCTTGTCAATTTTACCTCTGTAACATCTTTCATATCTATTACCTCTCCACTCACACAGGCTTTACCCTGATCAACTCCTCATGCGTTGTTACCCAAACTATTGTAATTCCCTCCTAACTGGTCTCCCTGCTTTCCATCTTTCCCCTCTCCAACCCATTCTTCATACCACTGCCAAATTAATATTGTTGAGAAATAAGTATGATGATGACACTCTCCTGCTTAAGAATTTTCAGAAGCTTCTTTCTGTCATCCCTGGAACACTGCTGGTGAATTGTAGTGCTTTCAGCAACAAGTAATTTGTTTAAGGCCTCTCCTTAGATAAATTCCTGATGTAATACTATAGAATTGACCACAGGAGAGGTTATCATATGGGGGAAATGGAGGGAGCACTCTCCCAAGAAAAGAGAGATAATGTCCAAATCAGGATCCAAGTGAGCAAAAACCTGAAGTGCAGCTGGGTCAGAATGAGTGTTTCTTCAGAAAATGAAAAAAAAAATAAGGGTGTAATACAAGTAGGAAGCTGGATGCAACAGAGAACATTCAAGCCAGGGAGTTCAGCATTGAATCTGAGAACAAGCTACAGGTAATGTCTTCTAATTGACTCTTTGTAGGACTCCAACTGATTCTCCTAAAACCTTTTACGGAGTTGCTAGACTCAGATATGTCTCATTGTGTTGTTTATTGTTCCTATGCATTGGGAGAGGTTTATATAGTTGGCTTCAAAAATTTGGACAGCTGTCATAAAGAAGAGGGATTAGATTTTGTTTTGCTTGGCTCCAAGAGAATAAACTTTAATCAGTGAGAGGAAGTTGCAAAGAAAATTGTGTTCAGCATAAGGAAAAACTGCCTAACAGCTATGCCAGAAAATGAAGTAGATTACCTCCAGAGGTGGTAAGTTCTCTTTAATACAGTTCCATAAGTGGAGCCTAAATGATGTCTTGTCAAAGATGTTCCAGAGGAGATTTGTCTTTATATACAGGCTGCATCGACGACATCTGAAGTTCCTCCTAAATCTGAGCTTCTACGATTCTATGAATCAAAATGCTTTTGTGAAGAAGTGATTGTTGAGCATGACTAGGATCTCCAACATAGGGAGAGAATATTCTGAAGAGTCTAGTTTAATAAAATGGTTTCTCTATTTTATCTGCTTTAATAAACCCTTTCATAAGCTGCAACACAGGCAGTAGTATCTCAAAAACTATAGGATTATAGATTTAGAACTAGAAGAAAACTCAGAGACCATGTAGTCCAACCCCCTAACTGGAGGCAGATCTAACACTAAGACTCTTAGTTCAGCTTCTGTGTTGGAATAAAATCTGGCATTTGAAAGTCATTGAACAGTTAACAAAGGGAGGTTTTGTTGTTTAGTTGTGTCTGATTCTTTATGACCTGTGGACCATACATAGCATGACAATGCTGTCCATGGGGTTTTCCTGGCAAAGATACTGGAGTGGTTTGCCATTTCCTCCTCCAGCGGCTTAAGGCAAACAGAGGTGAAGTGACTTGCTCAGGGTCGCACAGCAAGTAAGTGTCTGAGGCTACCAGTTCAATTCTATCCTATGAGCCACCTAACTGTGACCAACAAGAGAGGGTTTACTTTGCCCTAACACAGCAAGGATATGCAACAAGGGTACTACCGTACCCTTAGCTTTTCTGATACAGCCCTCACCATGCAGAAACTCATGTGGTCATCAGAACAGGATATGGTGTTTTCTGTGGTCTTCAGAAGTCCATCAAGTCTGAGTGGCTTCAATTGGCTGGTGATTGGAAGATTTTACGCATTTAAGTCACAAAGAACTATGTCAGGAAATTCTGAGCCAGTCAGGTCCCAGACAGCTTTGTCTTCTTTTAGGGAAGGCTAATTCCTAAAGATTAGAGGAATAGAAGAAGCCTGGGCTTCCCCGTGTTATAAATGAGGGAAAGAAGTTGAGTCAGGGAAATACAGCTAAATATTAATCCTATCACATCCCTCATTTTAAAGAAAATAAACTGAGATCCAGAAAGATTAGGTGACTTACCCAAGGTCACACAGGTGGTAAATAGCAAAAGCAGGATTTAAACTCACTTCCTCTGATTTCATATCCAGCATTCCTTCCTACAATGCTGCTTCCTGAGAGTTGAAACCAAAGCCACCCACCAAATCTATTGCATCCCAGTGTGCTGGAGGAGATAAATTGTTTGTAGAAGGATCAATACTCCATAAGTCTTTGGGTGGCATTAATTGATTTCCATTTATGATATTGTCTGAAAAGCTTCACAACAGAGATTTTTTAATTTTCTGGAATCTTTAATTTTCTTAAATTTTCTGGAAGTTTTTATTAAAGCAAAAGCCAAAACGGATGGCTCACAGTTTGGTCATAAGGCAATTAAAGCTGATTTCAGTGTATCTATTATTTTCTGGTATACAGATAAGAAGGGGTGTGTGGGGTGTACAGGGAGGACTAGCACCTCTGGTGTGACGGCTTGTCAAACCCTTTTCATGGTTGTTCACCCACCTTTGGTGGCTACCTGGTATTCAATTCTCACCTGTGGCTCCAAGAAGCTGTAGCATGCGCAGAGGCTACACCTCAGTAAAACTGTCTCAGCAGAAGGGCTAAACTAGATTGAGAGTAACCAGCAGGCCTCAAACTCATTGGTGAGTTAGGGGGATGTCTACCTCAAGCATCTGAAGAAAGAGGGGATAAGAACAATTTGTTCCACTGGCCTTGAAAGCAGTTGAACATGGTCAGACGTGAAAGACTGTGCCATACACTGTATCCTGGGCCATTGACAATTGTCCTGACATTTGTCTTGCCACTGGACTTCAGTGACTCTGGAGGAGAGAGTGAGGCTGATGACTTTGTGCCACCTGCCTCACTTAAATCCAATTCATGAGCAAGTTAAGACATAACCCCATGATGTCATTGGTCCTCTTCGAAAATGAAGGACACACAATGACAACAGATAAGGAAGATGTGAGCCCAAGAGTTTGACTAATGAATTAAAGAGAGCTCCATTCCACATTAACCTCACCATTCCTGATACCATTATTTTTTCTCTAAACTTCATTTTTTACAAAATTAACTGCTATCTTTTGCTTTATACCACCTTCATTTCCAAATGTCTCCTTACTAATTTTCTACCCAGCAAGCTATTCCTTATAACAAAGAAGAAGGACAAAAGAAGGGAGTTGGGGAAGAGAGGAGTTCAGCAAAACGAAACATCACATCAGTCAATGTTGAGAGTTCCAATACCATTCTACGTGTGAAATTCAAGTCCCTTCTCTGATGTTTACTGACCATTTGACTTTGGGCAAATCACTTAACCGCTCACTTCTAGAGATAATACTTTAAGGGTTCTAAGTTGCAGAACAGGTGGTGACTTGTAAGTTAGAGTGGGCTTTCTCACCAGAAGCTCCTGTACCACTGAAATCACCCATCCAGAAAATGACAGCAAATCAACAAACCCAACATCTGAAACAATTTACCCAAGATAGTAGATATTCAAGTGCTAAAAGTATAGCAGTAAATTAAACAACCAATCAGTAATCATAGTTAGCGTTTACATAGTATGTTAACATGCTTTGGATATATTAGCTCATTTGATTCTCACAACACTAGGAGGTAGGTATTATCATCCCCATTTTACAGATAGGGAAACCAAAGCTAAGAAAGATTAAGTGACTGCCAATGACAAGAAAGAGCTAAAAATCCAAGAGTAAGAAAGGGTCACAGGCAGAATTTGAACTCAGGTCTTCCTGACTAAAAGTCTAATGCCTAATCCTCTATATCACATATCTCCCAGCCCCTATAGTGCGTAAAATGTTGTGGTAGAGCTAGATAAGATAAAAAGTTTATTTCCTACTTTATGTTTCAAAACCATTCTGTGTTTGCTCATTTCTTTTCTTTTTACTCCAGTATTTAAGGAAGATATGGCGATTCTGCTCAGGATCACCAGAATTAACCATATTTGTGGCCTCATTCTAAAACCTCTTATCGCCTCCTGAAACTTACACTCTCAGTCATTCCCCCTCTCCTTCATCTTCCGTCTTTCCCACTCTTACCCTTTCTTCTGATGTCGATAAAAATGGTCAGCAATATCCCATTCTTAAACAAAAACTACCACCCCTTCAAGTTATTGTCTAGTATCTTTCCTCCCCTTCACTATCAAACTTCTAGAAGGATTTGTCTGTGTTAGCTACCTTTGCTTCTTCACTATTTATTTACTTCTCAATGCCTTGAAATCTGGCTTCTGACCCAACCACTATACTGAACCTGCTCTCACAAAAATTACCAATAATTTAGTAACGGCTAAATCTTAAACTGGTGGCTTTACTTCAGTCCTCATGGCTCTGGGAATGGCTCTCTAACTATTATGCTACTCTGCCTCTCCCTGGTATTTAAGATGCTCCAAACTCTGGCTCCTACCTACCTTTCTAGCCCTATTTCATACTGTGCATCCCCTTTCATAAAGCTCTATGTTCTAACCAAACTGGATTACAAGCTATTCCTTGAAACTGACACTCCTCCTTAGTGTCCATGGTTAGCGCAAACCATTCCTCAGGCTGAAATGTGCTTCCTCTTCATCTCTGCCTTTTAGTTGCCTTGTCTTCTTTCAGTAGTACCATCTCCTCCATGAAACCTTCCCTGATACCTTGATTGTTATGATTTCTCCCCCCTTGATTTTCTTCGCACTTCACGTGTGTACATCCAATATAAGCCAGTCGTCAGAGATTCTTTGATTTTTGTCTTTGTAGTGCTAACACCTAATGCAAAAATGATCTATGAGGGTTAGGGTGGGAAAAGTTCTGAGTGAGAGAAGAGGGAAGGGTTCCTGAAGGAGGCAGCATTTGAGTTGAACTTTCAAGGATAAGAAAGATTGTAAGACCTGGAGGAACTCAGAAAGTGGGGATATCACTGTGGTCTGAAATATTGAAGCAATATTTTGATGAGTCCAATATTCTGTGCTCACCAGGAACTTAAGAGATGGCAGTTGAATTAATGTAGAATTGGGATTTAAGCAGAGCCATAAAGGATGGATAAGTGTAGAGGAATCTTAGAACTGAAAGAGACCACACAGCCCAAATCATACTGGAAGCATGAATCCCTCTCTAATGCCCTAAAAGTGGTCCTTCAGCTTCTGCCTGAAGACCTCCAGGGAAAGGGAACCTACTTCCTCAAGTCTCTTAACCTTTCTCTACCTGAGTTTCCTCATCTGTAAAGTGGGGATAATAATGGCACCTACTTCCCAGGATTGTTATGAGGCTCAAATGTGTTTTTACAAATTTTAAAATGCTAGCTGCAGCTGCTGTTGGACATTTAGACTTTTGTGTACTTTTAACTTGTAGGAAATTTTTCTTTATGTTAAAGTGAAATCTGTTTCTTTGCAATTTCCACCTGTTACTCCACCATTACATCTCTTTTGCGCCAAGCAAAACAAAATTAAATGTCTCCATCATATTTTTCTCCTTTCTTTGGATAGTTCTTCAGGTCATCAGTGTTATTCCTAGACTGTGGAAACCAGAAGTGAATACATTACTACAAGTGTGAACTTTGATCAGGGAAAGCAGAAAAGGATATCATGACCATATGTACAAGATATATTTGTGAAACAGTATGGAAATCAGCTTAAGCAAAGCAGTAGGCCTACAGTAAGAAATTAATGTGGATTAACTGAGTAGGACAAGCTTACAAAGGCCTTGAAAGCCAAGCAGGGAAGTTTAGATTTGCTCTAACAGAAAATTGGGAGTTACTGAAGGATTTGAGTAGGGGAGTGAAAGTTACTGAACTAAGAAAAAATTCGCACGGTAGCAGAATGTTAGATGGTTCTGAGTAAGGAGAGCCTGGAAGTAGTGAAGTCTTCCAAAGGTTATTGCAGTAGTACAGATGAAATGCTGAGGGTTTGTAGAGGACAGTCTTAAAAACATGGACTGAAGAAGAGGAAAGAAAGTTGGCAGTGATCCAGGGATTGTTACTCACTATCAGAAGAGCAAATGGAGAAAAGACTTTTGAGAAAGAAACAGAAGGTATGACATAGAAAGAAGGATATCAGGGAAAAGAACTTGTGATTCATAGGAGGCAAGAAGAGGAGAAGCAATAAAACTCCCAACCTCATACGTAGGTTCCATATGCAGACATAACTCTCAGGAGCACCCAGAACACACAGAGAATGGCTATGCCCAGGTTTATTATGCTCCATGGGCCTATGTTCCCTGAAACTATAGTTCACAAGCTCCCATCAATGCATTTACTCTTTTTTTTCTTCTTACTTTTAGGAGCCAGCTAAAGAACATAGTTTATTCAAAACAAAGGTATTTAATGAAATGGCATAGTAAGGAAAGCAGAAACAAAATATTTTTTCTAAGAACTTGGAGTACAGCTTTTCGCTGCCTCCGCCATATTCCAAGGAGTCGCCAAAATGACAAACACAAAAGGAAAAGGGACAGGGACACAATACATGTTTTCTAGGCCCTTTCGAAAACAAGGTGTTGGCCCTTTGGCTGCTGTACAAGAAAGGTGATGTTGTAGATATCAAGGGTATGGGCATAGTTCAGCAAGGAATGCCCCACAAATGTTACCATGGCAAGACTGGGTGGATCTGTAATGTTACTCAACATGCTGTGGGCATTGCTGTAAACAGGTTAAGGGCAAGATTCTAGCCAAGAGAATTAATGTGCGTATTGAGCAAATTAAGAGCAGAGATAGCTTCCTGAAGCAGGTAAAGGAAAATGATCAGAAGAAGAAGGAAGCCAAAGAAAAAGGCACTTGGGTTCAACTGAAATGCCAGTCTGCTCCACCCAGAGAAGCACACTTTGTGAGAACCAATGGCAAGGAACCTGAGCTGCTGGAACCAAATCCCCTACGAATTCATGGCATAAATGACTGTAAAAAACCAGTAAAAAAATCTTGGATTAAAGAATTTGGAGTACACTCTCCCATAAATCAATATGATGTCAATGGTAACATTATCCACATGGAGGGAATACTCATGGAGAGTTGCACAGACAAGAAACACACATAGCCAAGGAGCTAACATGGAGGAGCACACATGAGATCAGGGAACATTCAGAAAAAGGCCACTCATGCCTCTGATACTTCAGGGCCTTTTATGTCTTCTAGTAACATCCTCACATGACATACCAGGCTTGCTCCTAGCTGGTCCTGTAGTCTCTGCTGAATTACATTTGCCTATAGTCACTATTCTGCTGGACACTGCTCAGTAGGAGACATAACTCCTGCCCTGCCAGATGATGCTTGGCTAGACATGGAATCTCTCACTTTGGGCTCAGCTAAAATCCTTGGCCATCTCTTCAAAGGAAGAATGAGTACTACCCTGGTCTTTCAACTTTAAGCCCATAGGGTTTTTTTAGCTCTTTAAAAAAAAGGCATATCTTTTTGCCTAGGACCAACAAAAAGTCCCTACCTCACCTCCCTCCTACTCTGTCTTGCTCCTTCAGAGTCTTGGCTGTTGAAGCCTCCTGTCTGCCTAACAGGAGATTCTCAGGTCAAGATGCCAAGCAAAGGGCAAAGATCAGGGGCCTCCCAAGTAACTAATGCCTCCATCTATGATCTTTGCTTTGAAATCGCCTTCTTATTAAAGGGAATCTGGAAAATGTCTATCAGGAACTCCATCCTAATTTATGGTAAGCGTTTCATTTGCATCCCAAATTTTAATCTCTGAAGGTTAAACTATAATAGTTACTTGCCTAACAATTTCCAAACAACTCTGGGGTTCAGGGTTCTCCAGCTTTCAAGCTCTGTCTATTCTTTTCTTCCATGTAGAAGAGTGGTTGAAGAAGACAGAGAGACAAGTCCAGGGGACAAGTTCAATCTCATCTCCCCGCCTAAACAAGTTCCTTGCATATTTATATTCAGATATAGCTAGGCCAAAGTCTAAGGTGTATTCTTACACAAGTTTGTGACATAAAGAAAGTTAACTAATGATTTTAAGCCAACGTAATAGCTATCTCTTACACGTTACAGTGGTTAGCCACTGAAATACGGCAATTGAAGTATATGTGGTACTTTAAAGGAATATGACTGATTTTTAAAAGAGGGAGGGAAGACACAGTGATCATAACTGTGAATGTGAACGAGATGAACTCTCCCATAAAATGGAAGCAGATAGCAGAGTGGATTAAAAAACGTAATCCTATAATATATTGTTTAAAGAAATATATTTGAAGCAGAGACACACACAGAGTGAAGGTAAGCAGGGGTAGCAATCTTGATCTCAGACAAAACAGAAGCAAAAACAGATTGAATTAAAAGAGATAAAGAAGGAAACTACATTTTGCTGAAAAGTATCACAGATGTAGTACTATCAATACTAAATGAAGTAATATTAATAATAAACATATATGTACCAAGTGGTATAGCATCCACATTCTTAGAGGAGAACTTAAGTGAGTTACAGGAAGAAATGACAGCAAAATTCTTCTTTACAACATGACTAATGTGGAAATATGTTTAATATGATTGTACATGCATAGCCTATATCAGATTGCATACTGTCATGGGGGAGGGGGAGCAAAAAGAGGAGGAGAAAATTTAAAACTCAAAATCTTTTAGAAATGAATGTTGAAAACTTTAAAAAAACAAATAAAAATTAAAAAAAGAAATGGAGGGCAAAACTATACTAGTGGGAGACCTCAACTTCCCCCTCTCAGAACTAGATAAATATAAACAAGAAAGAAATTAAGCAGATGAATAGAATTTTAGAAAAGTTAGATATGGTAGACCTCTGGAGAAAGTTGAATGGGGATAGAAAGGAATATACCTTTCCTTCAGTGCTACATGGCACCTACACGAAAATTGACCATGTACTAGGGCATAAAGGCCTCACAATCCAATGCAGAAAGGCAGAAATATTAAACACATCCTTTTCAGATCATGATGCAATGAAATTACATGTAATAAAGAGCCATGGAAAGATAGACTAAAAACTAATTGGAAACTAAATAATCTTATCCTAAAGAATGAGTAGGTCAAACAACAAATCATAGAAACAATCAAGAACTATGACCCAGCTCCAAGCATGGACAAAGCAAGAGAATTTTGCCTCAGCACCAGCAAAGAGATCCCTGTAATCCCTGCCTGATCAGTCACTTGATCCCCCCACCATCTGTGGGCTGAGAGCTCTTGAAGCAGCCACCACTACTTCTGCCTCTGCTGCTTCCACTTCCGCTCCTGCCACCCTGGGGCTAGGGCTGGACCATACTCTTCTCTCACCCTGGTCCAACAGTCCTTTCCTACTGACCTTCTAAGTCATCTTTGGCATTTGTGGGTTGAGAAGTCTGGAAACCACCACAACTGCCTCTGATTCAGTCCCCTGATGCCTGTTCCAGCCCCATCTGTGACAGCACGGCCCACACTGGACTGCGCTCTTCTCTCAGACTGGTGCAACAGACCTATTCTGTTGACCTTCCAGGTTGTCTTGGGCTGGAAATTTGTTTCACTTTGCCATTCGGTGAGTTCTGCTGCTCTAGAATTTGTTTAGAGTCATTTTTACAGGTATTTGGAGGGGTTTTAGGGAGAGTCAAGCAAGTTCCTGCTTTTACTCTGCCATTTTGACTCCACCCCCTCCCATCCATCTTGTCCTTTATTTTTAATTTGTGTAGTTGTAATAGTCAAAATGATTTAGTCCCTCAAAGTCTTTCTTAAAGCAGTATTACTGTTACTACAACTTTTTTTCCATCTCATGGATGTACCTTTTCCTCCAACTCTCATCCACTTCTATGACCATGAACTATGAACAAATCATCTCTGTCTTTGTTTTTGAATGGGGTATGCCAACTTACTCCTCTATTGCTGCATTCATCACCCCTTTAACTTTATGGTCCAAAGTACCCCTCCCTGGCCATCACTTAAGCTCCTCAAGGGCAGGAACCATCTTTGTTCTTGTATCTATACCCCCAGTACTTGGCATGTAATAATTGCTTAATAAATGCTTTTATATTCATTCATCCATTCAACCCAAGATTGAGAAGTATAATGGAGAGTATCTGAGAGAGGATCATCACCTATCACTCTCCTAACCACTTTCTGCCCAAGATTTAACTCCTTCCTGTTCCCTTATGCCCATTCTCCTCGACCTTACCCCTCCCATCTCCCAATCCAATTCTACCTCCATCGTCTATTGTGCCTTCTGGAATTCCCATGCTACAACTAAAAAATTTTTTCTTCATTTTGGACCTCTTATTCTCATGCTTCTTCCATTTTCTGGCACTTGCAGGCTTTTCTCAATTGACACAATATCCCTGACGTTCTTCTCCAGCACTAGCTGCACCTTTTCTCACATCCCCCATAACACTGGTCATAGAGGAGAGAAAATATGTTATAAATGGAGAGTGAATTTCCTCTCTGGGAGGCAGTAGATAAGAGAACTGGCTCCAAATCCAGGAAGACCTGGATTCAATCTTTCCTCTGATACATACTCATTGAGTGACCCTGGGCAAGTAATTTAACCTCTTAGTGCTCTAAGCAACTCAACTCTTCAAAACTTAGTTGTACAAAGAAATCATTTACTGCTTTGGTAAAGGAAATCTGGGAATTACCTATATAAATGAAATCACAGATAAAATCCTTGTCTTTATTTCTACTTCTTCTATTTTTTTTGGAGGGGGGAAGGCAGGGTAATTGGGGTTAAGTGACTTGCCCAAGGTCACACAGCTAGTAAGTGTGTCAAGTGTCTGAGCCCAAATTTGAACTCAGATCTTCCTGACTCCAGGGCTGATGCTCCACTCACTGTGCCACCTAGCTGTCCCTCACTGCACCACCTAGCTGCCCCTATTTCTATTTCTTCTCAAAATAAATCATGAATAGAATGAACACTCTTTTACAAAGCCAATGGTACTTCAAGGGATTAGAGGCAGCTAGGTTGCATAATAGATAGAGTACCAGGCCTGGAGTCAGAAAGTTCAAATCCAGCCTCAGACAGTTAATAGCTGTGTAAGCCTGGTAAAATCCCTTAAACTCTGTTTGCCCCAGTTTCCTTGACTGTAAAATGGGGGTAAAATAAAACCACCTACTGCCCAGAGTTGTTTTGAGGATCAAACAAGATAATATTTGTAAAATACTTAGCACATTGTAGACACTATGTAAATGCTAGCTATTATTACTGTCATTGTTGTTATTTTAATTAAGATTTTTATTTTTAGTTCACAAGACTCAGCTCTGCATGTTTTTGAGTTCCCGATTTTCTTCCACTCCCTCCCCTCCCCCCTTCCCCCAAGGTGGCATGGAATCCAATATATATTCTACATATACCTTAGCATTAAACTTATTTACACAATAGTCAAGTTGTAAAGAAGAATTACGACCAATGGAATGAATCATGACAAAGAAGAAACAAAACAAAAAAAAGGGAGAAAAAAGGAGAGCAAATAGTTTGCCTCAATCTGCATTCAGTCTAAATAGTTCTTTCTCTGGATGTAGATAGCTCTCTCCATCATGAGTCCTTTGGAGTTGTCTTTGAACCTTGTATTGCTGAGAAGAGCCAAGTCTATCAAAGTTAGTCATCACAGAACCAATGTGTTTGTGGCTGTGTACAATGTTCTCCTGGTTCTGCTCCCCTCACTCAGCATCATATCATCATATCATGTAGGTCTTTCCAGGTTATTATGAAGTTCGTATCTTCCCCATTTCTTATAGCACAACAGTATTCCATTACATTCATATACCACAACTTGTTTAGACATTCCCCAGTTGATGGGCATCCCCTTGATTTCCAAATCTTTGCTACCACAAAAAGAGCTGCTATAAATATTTTTGTACATATGGGTCCTTTTCCCACTTGTATGATCTCTTTGGGATACAGCCCTAGAAGTGATATTGCTGGGTCAAAGAATTCATGACACAACAAGAGATAGAAAGCATTACAAAATGCAGAATGGATAATTTTGATTATGCTAAATGGAAAAGCTTTGGTATAAAAAAGCCAATGCAACAAAGATTAGGAGGGAAGCAGAAAATTGGGAGAAAATCTTTACAACCAGTGCCTCTGATAAAGGCCTCATCTCTAAAATATACAGGGAACTGAGCCAAACTTATAAGAATACAAGTCATTCCCCAATTGAGAAATAAATGGTCAAAGGATATGAACAGGCAGTTTTCAGAGGAAGAAATTAAAGATATCTATAGGCATATGAAAAATGCTCCAAATCACTATTGATTAAAGAAATGCAAATCAAAACAACTCTTAGCTACCACATCTCTCCTGTTAGATTGGCTAATATGACAAAACAGGAAAATGATAAATTCTGGAGAGGATGTGGGAAAATTGGAACACTGCTACATTGTTGGTGGAGTTGTGAACAGATCCAGCCATTCTGGAGAGCAATTTGGAACTATGCCCAAAGGACTATAAAAACGTGCATACATTGTTATTGTTATTAGATGTGATCCCACTCATGTAGACATTCTTTCCATTGCTGTAGATTGCAAATGAGTCACTTCTTCTCAAGCTGTATATCTGCTTTGGAGGCCTCTAGGCCTTTTTACATTTTGTGAGTAAAAGTACAATGACCTTTGGGTTGTCTATAATATTTTTTTTCTTTCACTGAGGCTGCATGACAGGACCATTCCTTTTCTGATCTCATTTTCCCCTAAATTCTGGAATTTTCGGCAGGGAGTACATTTTGTGGACTTTGCCTCCATGACCAAGCTGCTTTCTTATCCTGAAACTTCTCTCAAAGTCTTGACCTTCTCGCCCTAGAACATTCCTCTGCTCCAGCTCTCTTTTTTAATTAGCAGCTTCCTCCATTTTGGGGAAAGTCCCAGGCTGGAAGGTGGTGCCAGGATGGTGGAGAAAATGCAAAAAATTGCCTAAGCTTTCCCCAATTTCCCTTGAAACAACTTCAAATCATTCCTCAAAGCAAATTCTGGAGCCATAGAACCCAGAAAATGAAAGGGTAAAACAATTTTCCAGCCCAAGATAACTTAAAAGGAGTGTGGGAATATCACTTCTAGGGCTGTATCCCAAAGGGATAATAAAAATGGGGAAAGGAAACACATGTACAAAAATGTTTATAGCAGCTCTTTTTGTGGTGGCAAAGAACTGAAAATTGAGGGGCTGCCCATCAACTGGGGAATGGCTGAACAAGTTGTGGTATATGAAGGTACTGGAATACTATTGGGCTATAAGAAATACTGAGCATGTGGGACTTCAGGAAAACCTGGAAAGATTTATATGAACTGATGCTGAGTGAAGTGAGCAGAAGCAGAAAAAACATTGCACACAGTAACAGCCACAGTGTGCAAGGACCGATTTTGATAGACTTACCCCTTCTCAGCAATTCAAGGATCTAAAACTTTTCCAAAGGACTCATGATGGAAAATGCCATCCACATCCAGAGAAAGAACTATGGAGTTGGAATGCAGAATGAAGCAGACTCTTTTCTCTTTTGTTTTGTTTTGTTTTCTTTCTCATGGTTTCTCCCATTCATTATAATTCTACACAACATGACTAATGTGAAATGTGTTTAATTAGAATGTATGTGCAGAGCCCATATTGGATTGCATGCCATTTTGGGAAGGGGGGAAGGAGAAGGAGAAAATTTAAAACTTATGGAAACAAAATAAATAAATTAAAGAATTTATCAAGGAAAACTGCCCTGACATCCTAGAACCAGAGGTTAAAACAGTAATTGAAAGAACCCACTGATCACCCCCTGAAAGATCTCAAAATAAAAACTCCCAGGAATATTGTAGCCAAATCCCAGAACTTTCAGGTCAAGTGAGAGGTCCAGGCTAACCATCTCTTTATTCCCTTCCAGGCTGTGCTAGTGCCCCTACAAATACTGCCACCATACCCTGCTATGAGTACCTTCTCTCTTTCCTCTTTTCAGTTCCCTTTTATGTGTTGTCTTCCTTCATAAGATTGTAAGTTCCTTAAGGACAGGAACTGTTTGTTTTTGCTTATATTTGTATCCTCACCTCTCAGCACAGTGAAGGGCACATAGTAAGTGCTTGCTAAGTGCTTACTGCCTGCCTGCTTACCCTATGGGTCGCCACTGGAAATATACTAGTCTACTTGGAAATATTCTCATCTACATGGAGATTCAAATGTAACAATTAGAAGCCTCCAGGTCATGGAATACCAGAGCTGGAAGAAAACCATCTAGTCCCACGCACACTTTTTAGACGAGGAAATTGAAGCTCATTAAGCTAAAATGATTTTGCCAGAAGTCACAGAGCTTGTTAATAACTAAGCCAGAACCCGGGTCTTCTAATTCTCATTTCTATGATCACTACAAGACACCCCCTTCCTTACGAAAAGGACTACAGAAATGGGTATGGAGACATTTTACACGTCAAACACATCAAGTGGTGTTTTAAATATACATGTTATACATAAAAAGATTGAACACATGACTATTTGTCTACCGAATAAGTAAGACACAAGCCATAGTAAACAGTAAACACGTCATCACCATTTTTGTACACTTTTTTAGAATTAGGGATTTGGGGTGATCATCCAGATGGTCCAGTGCCCCACTTAAAAGCTTTCTTAGGAAATTTAAACTGAAACTTCCTTCTTCTCTCAATAAATTTTCCAGTGTCAAATAGAAGGATTCAGTCATCCTTTTAAAAAATAACCATCATTACATCTAATTTTTCAAAGGTTTCACTAAAGATTTCAGTTGTAAAACGTAAAGCGGCCCTGAAAGCTAGTCCACTAATTCACCTTCTTATTTTTCCCATGCTCCCTTTGCTCCTTCTACCCTGAGACAACAACATCAATCATATGCCTTAAGGAAACTCTTCATCATCATCCTCATCCTCACTATTGATCATAGCAATAATTTATCATTATGATCTACAGTAAGAGGCAGTGTGGCATCGAGCCTCAGAATCAAGAACATCTGGGTTTTAGTCATTTCTCTGACACATACTGGCTATGTGACCTTGGGCAGATATCTTAACCTTTCAGTGTCACCAGACATGTGTCTAAGTCTACGACTATAAGTTGCAGGAAAATTGTTGATTTGCGTTGGTAGAGGGATTCCCTCCCTTGGAGCTCCCTAGGCCAACAGGAGCAGTCGAGCACCAAAAGAAAACAGAAAACCTCTGATGTTTCTATGATGCTTTGCCATTCACAGGGCATATAAAATGCTGCCTACTCAATAAACTCCAGTGGCTACCTATTACCTCTAGGATCAAATACAAATGCATCCAGCATTTAAAGATCTTTCCAACCTATCTTCCCAGTCTTCTTACACATTACCATCCTCTACACAATCCAGAATATAACCATACTGGACAACCTGCTCTGCCTCACACCTGACACTCCATCAATAATCTCCAAGTCTTGGCAATGTCTCTCACCCATGACTTAAATGTTCTTCTACCTCTAACTCTTAGAATATTGTCTTCGGAAGGAGGCCTTTCCCAGTTCCCCCTACCCTAACCCCAGCTGCTAGGGCCTTTCCAGCTACTGCTTAGATGCCTCTGGGCAGCATTGGGACAGAGCTCTGGACCTGGAGTCAGGTAGTCAGAAGTCAGTTCAAATACACTGGCTATGTGACCCTAGACAAGTCACTAAAAAAACCGTCTGTTTGTCTCAGTTTCCTCAACTGTAAGATGGGAATAATAATAGTACCTTCTTTCCAGGGTTGTTGTGAAGGTCAAATGAGATATTTGTAAAGCATTTAGCACAGGGTCTAATGCAGAATGTGTTTAATAAATACTTGTTTCCTTCCTCTCTTTCCTATCTCCCTCCCTCCCTTCCTCCTTCCTTCCTTTCTTTCTCTCTCTCTCTTTCTTTCTTTCTTTCTTTCTCTTCCTACCTTCCTTCCAAGCTTATCTTCCATCTACTCAATATGTATCTTGTTGTTCCATCATTCACTTGTGTCTAACTCTTTGTGATCTCCTGGACCATAGCACACCAATATGGTCCATGGGGTTTTCTTCGCAAAGATATCAGAGTGGTTTGCAGTTTCCTTCTTTAATGTATCTTATGTCTATGTATATGTTACTTTTCCCATTGGAATATAAGCTAATTGAGGGCAAGAACTGATTTTTTGCTCTTTGTAGCCAAAGCATTTATTACAAAGCCTAACATATAAGGAAGACTTAATAAATCTTATTGGTTGCTTGATTGATCTCTAGAACAACCCTTTGAGCTATGAAGTCGAGTATAATTATCCTTATATTACACATAAGGAAACTAAGGCTTAGAAAGGTAAAAGATTGGTCCAAGATCACCTAGATGGTAACTTGTGGAGTCAACAATGCATCTAGATCTTTTGGCTTGGGGATGGATGCTCAGGATCCCTGCCCCAGGGGATTTTGTTTTGCTTTTTTTGTACTTTTTGGTGTGTGTGTGTGTGTGTGTGTGTGTATGTGTGTGTGTGTGTGTGTTTGTGTATCCCATGTGTGTTTTAAATAATAGCTGGTGTTGCAACTCTTTCATTTGTCCATTTATTTACTTAAGCCACTACACTCAGGAGACCCAATTGTAAAAACAAGCAGCATAGGTCAAGGCACTGAGGAGTAGAACACATGTTAATTAAACTTACTTGAATAGGCAGAACAATGGGCACTGAAAATAGAGGACTGTCTATAACCAAAGCTCTTCTATTTAGCCAAGACTTCAGTGACATTAAAGAAGGGAAAGAAAAATAAAATGATACTTCTATTCCTCACCACTCACATTGGAGAGAAAAGGGAAAGAAGAGACAAAAAGATGTAATCAATCAGGCAAAAAATAAGATTCACCAAACGCCTTGAATAAAAAGCCACTTCATTAACCAAAAAGCCACGTTGTGTGGAGTTCTTTTCTCTTTTCTTTTTTCTAATCTAAGTGACATTAAAGAAGGGAAAGAAGAACAAAATGACAATTCTATTCTTCACCACTAGCACTGAAAAAAAGAGGAAATATTAGAAAAGATTGATTATAACTAAGGGGAAAAGCAAAACGAAACAGAACTGCAAGTGACTTCTGCCTCAGTCTACTTCTTAAGGCCGTATCACTGTGCGACTGAAGAGATGAACCTACTTAATTCAGAGCCTGATTTTAGTATACAGAGGCCTCCAGGAACGAATTCCTTGGGATGGCCCCCACAGATGATTTCAGCCTCCACTATAACAAGAATAGGAAGGAACAAAGAAGAATTTCAAACTCTTTTATGAGAATGCTAGAAGATTGGACTGATATTTCACAAAATACGTACACTGAATTAAGGATACTTTTAATAAAGCAAACCCATGTTTTTAAATGTTTAGTGAAGGAAATGAAAATTTCAAAAATGAAGTAGTAATTATCAGACTTTCTTAATATGTAGGTTAGTTTTAACTTTTTTTTTCCTTTTTAAAATTATTTTAATAGATAATTGGCTAGGGGCATATTTGAAAATAAAGGTGATGTAAAGATAAAAGAAAGCAATAGCACTTTGAAATAAAAACAATGGGGTATTAGAAAGAGCACTGAATTCAGAGCCAGAACTTGTGGGAGGCAGTACTGTTGTATTAGAATTGGAGTCAGAAAAACTTGGTTTCAAATTTCAGCACATATCTTTCCTAGCTGTAACACCGAACAAATCATTTAATCTCTCTAAGCCTCAGTTTTCTCATCTGCAAAATGAGGATATTAATGTCACCCACCTCCCAGGGTTGTGAAGATCAAAGATATTTGTAAAATATTTTGCAAATCTTCAAGTGCTACGTAAATGCTATTACAATTACCTTGGGGAAAGGGAAAGTAAGCTGAGAGACCTACTTTCAATTTTGCCTAAGGCTGGCCCTATACTTACACAGTTGGTAAATGGTCTTGGCCCGAAGCTCCCAAAGAACAAGAACCACCTCGGGCTGTCATTTATCTATGGCTGAATCCAGGATTCACTGTCCCTCAGTTTTTTTCTGTTATCCTACATTGTTCTAGGCAGCTATTAGTTTCACAATGGATGGAATTCTGGAAGTGGAGTCTGGAAAAACCCGAGTTCAAATTCTGTTTCAGATACTTGCTATATGGGCCTGGGCAAGTCAGTCAACCTCTGTTTGCCTCAATTTCTTCATCTGTAAAATAGAGATAATGATAGCGCCTATCACTGAGATTTGTTGTCAGGATCAAATGAGATAACATTTTTAAAGTGCTTTGCAAATCTCAAAGTACTATGTAAATGCTGGCCCATTGCTATTACTGCTCTCTGACATTTAATAGTTGTGGACTGTAGACATAGGTGGGTTGGAGGTGTCAAGATCCAGATTTCAGATAATAGTTCAGTTTATGTAGTTCAACTTGTACTTTGGACTGGTTTGACTGATGTTTGGAATGGACATGGGCCAAGGAAAGGGTGCTTCAGACATTGTCTTCTACAGCCAGGGGATTACTTCAAGGTCATATAACAGATTAGTCCTGAGTGATGGGCCCTAGGATAGCAATCCCAGGAACCAGAGCCCCTGATTCTGCCATCTTTATGCTATTATCTAATCTTGTTGATACCATTTTCCCATCTTCTCCCAGAACTCCTGATGCATTTACTTAGGCTCAGCTTTACTCCTACGTCATTCTCCCTCCAAGGAGAAGGGAAATATTCAAGAGCTGCAGTTCCACTCTCCCTGTACAGTGGCAGTAAAAGCCTCTTGTTCTGCAAAGGGGACATCACTTTATAAGGTGTATGGAGACCCTGTTCTGTGGCAGTTACTACATCTATCTCCCCGTTCCACCCTTGCCATCTGTAAGAGATGGGAGGAAGAGATTTGTTTCCACAGAGATGAAGGTGTCCTTCTCCCCCTCCCCCACCCCAGCTTTAGCAGAATTTAAGTCAGGTGACTGATTGGAACTACTTCCAATCAGAGCTCTGATCTAGCAGAAACCAGGCCTCAGGTCGATTGGGTGAAAGGTCAGAGGCTTGTATGCATGATTAAACTAGCCATTTGAGCACACCATGACTTAAGCACTCAGGGGGTTGTATCTGGCCAATGAAGAGCCTGGTGGGAGATTCAAAGGGAAAGCCAATAAAAGGACTGGCATCCATCTGAGTCCTTTGTACTCTCCTATACTCTGTTCAGGGGATGTGCCCATTTATTCAGACCAAATAAATGTAAAGCATAATTAAAGCACCTCCACTTGGGTGGCATCCTTTCTCATGAGAAAGCAACAAAATTCCTTTCTACTTTCTACCTTGAGAAGCCTCTGAATTTAATTTGGGGAAGGGTCACTGTCCCACACACACTGGTACCAAG
Source organism: Trichosurus vulpecula (assembly GCF_011100635.1). NCBI lineage: Eukaryota > Metazoa > Chordata > Mammalia > Diprotodontia > Phalangeridae > Trichosurus > Trichosurus vulpecula. The sequence continues at coordinate 556,442,452 of NC_050573.1, read as the reverse complement.
TTTTGTCTTTTGAGTTTTGTTAAGTCAAGTGTATGCATGCCCGGATGTGCTCCCTGCTCTTCTCTGCCCCCTTAGAATCACTAGTTTCCTTCAAAATTCAACTCAAGTGATACCTTCTATATGACATCTTTCCTAATACCCTCAAGTCCTTAGTACCTCACCAAATTACCTTGTTATGGTATTATTTACCAATCCATCTATATCTATACATTTATATATACTCATTTATGCACATTGTCTCCCCAACAGAACATAAGTTCTTTGAGAGAAGACACTATTTGTTTCACTTGTTTTTTATTCCCAGTACCTACTGCAGTGTTTGGCACATTCTTGAATACTCAAATGGATTTATGTTCTAATCTCACGAAAAATAGAAATCACATGTTTAGCTTCCAAAAATGTTATTCATCAGTCTGGAAGTTCCTTCCAAATATGTAGATGCAAACCACTCATGCTTGCCCAAACTGTTTGACTCTTCTCAATGTCTTCTCCTGAGCTCGCTACAGAGGGTCCACTCAGTTTACTAGAGCACTTCCTTCCTTTCTCAGAACATTACAAGGGTGCCAGTGGAACACTGTTGTCTATTCACCTATCACCCCTCACCATCACTACATGACCAGCCTATTTTCTCTTCCTATCAGATATCTCCTTGATGATATCTTTTGTTTGTTTTCTTAAAAGTTCTCTTTGATTTTATGTTGTAGCCTGTTCCCACATATCACGTACCTCTCCCTTATCTTCTGTGTTAGGTCAAGCCTCATTCAGGCCAATCTGGTGGTTCCATCTCAAGATTAAAATTAAATGTGATACCTGTAGAATTGGTTGAGGGGGGTGCAGCTTCCTTATCTCCATAAAGTGAAAGCCCCATCAGGAAGGTCTGTTAACTCAGGGTTTCATGAAGGTCCTGGCTCCTGGTTGTCTATTTTGTTGTTGTAATTGTTGCTGTGGTTGTTGTTTTGTTTGTTTGTTTGTCTTGCCTTAGATGTCTAGGAAGTTGCTTAATGGTTCAAGCCTTAGCCTGAAGTACCGATTAATTCTTAAAGATGGTTTCACTGTCTTGTTAGGGAGAAATAGCCTAGCCTATGGAAAAGGTATACTGCTTCTATTAGATAGGTTAGATTAGTTTTTCTTTAAAGAGTATTGATACTGTTCTCAAGATTTAATTCATTCAGAGGACCATGACTTAGGATATTAATGTAGCTTCCTGGTCACTTGAGTCAAAAACAGCCAGGACATAAGAGATCTTTCCTCAGCTTCCTGACCATGGACCCATAGCATGATCAATAGTGGCACAGGAAAGATATAATCAACTGAATCAACTGTATCCTTAATAAATATACTGTTCCTGCTTTCAAACTTTTGTTACCTATTAGATGGACTGAAAGTGTCTCATTTTTTTACATTTTCAGACCTGAGCCACTGGACTAGCTGATCATCTCTGGCCTATTATACATAGCCTTTGTCTGATTTGTCATTTTTCAGTCATGTCTGGCTCTCCATGACCCCATTTAGAGTTTTCTTGTCTGAGATACTAGAGTGGTTTCCCATTTCCTTCTCCAGCTCATTTTGCAGGTGATGAAACTGAGGCAAACAGGGTTAAATGACTTGCTCAGGGAACTCAGGAAGAGACTTCTGACTCCAGGCTCAGCACTTTATCCACCATGCCACCTAGCTGCCCCTACCCTTTGTATGATATTCATTTTTAATACATCATAAGCTATTGTATTATACGTCTCATGGCCATCCAACGTCATTACACATAGTAGGTGCTTCAAAGAATCCTCATTGACTGATTGGTTGATTGGTTGAAGTACAGGAGATAGATGGCGTGGAAGCTTGCTTAATAATTTCATAAGTTTTTCACAAGTTTTCGTCCAAGAGGAAATTCTGAAGATCATTTCCAGGGTGCTTACTACAGGTGGTCTGTTAATGTCACCTTCTTTGTCTTCTTCAAAGATAAAACATTTGCTAAAGGATACCAATTATACTTTGGCTTAACCTTCACAAATGGACAGTTCCTCCCCCTCTCCCCAGTAGAATTTTCCATTGTTGAAGTCAACAAAATCCACATGTTGCTGTATGGTGGAACTAAACCCAAGCATTCAACTAAATTAAACACTTACTGTGTATATGTTAAACACCGGGAATACAAAGACAAAAAACTACTAGACAGACCCTGCCCTCAGGGAAGTTACATTATATTACAATGAAACGTGATCTCTGGTCTGTTGGCTGTTATAACCAAACATTTTCCTGGCCACTCTGATGCCCCATGGCCTTCAATGAAACAGAACCACTGGCCCTTCCCAATCTGTCAGCTACTAATGTATGAAGAAAGATGAAAACAGCAAGTGTGTGATTACTGATTTCTGGCACACTAGATCTAAGTACTGGAGTAATTTGATCTAAAATCAGATCTCGACAACTGATGACAGATTTTAATATGTATGAAAATAAATAGGAATGGAAAGACTTCTTCCTGAGCTTAAGTTATGGTTAAATAAATAATTCTGACACTGCAAGCTTAAGTTAAGATGCTAATCCCAAACAAAATTTTGTTTGGGTCTACAAGAATCCTCTGCTAATAGTTTCCAAAAGGCCTTTTGCATGGCTTCTATAGGCATATGTGTATTTCCACATTTATACGGTAGGCCTATGTACAAAATATATCAACACAGATAAATCTCCAAGAGAAGCAAAGCTGATATATAAAAATACAGATTTATGGAAAAGATAAACTAGTGGATAGTTTTCCTTTTTTTAACAAAAGGACCATTTTATACTACCATCTTCCTGGGCACCCATGCTTGAAACCTTATTGTCACATTCGATAATTCCTTCTTCTTCAAGTGTCATGTTCATGTGGTGATCAAGCCTGATCTACTCCAATCCAAAGAAACAATCATTTATTAAACCCCAAGAATGGTAAGTATGGGGGATATGAAGACAAAATGAAAGCAATTTCTACCCTCAAGGAGCTTATATTCTACTAAGAAATTATATCGTAAAAACAGGTTAGTAAGTATACAAATAATAATTGCCCCCAATATTTATTTTATCTCACTCCATTTTTATTTCTGCTGCTATCATTGGCCTTACCACCCTCAGTTTTATTCCCCTCTAATCTATCCTTCCCACCCCTGTCAAACCAATCTTCTAGAGGATGGCGAATGGAGAATGATTCTCCAAAGAGTAGTCATCCAACCTTTTACTTTAGAGAGAGCATGGTACAGTGGGAAGGGTATTTACTGTATTTGGAGGTGAAGGCCCTTAACTCAAATCTCTTCTCTAATACTTCAGTAAGACATTTAACCCCTCTGGGCCTGTTTTATCCTCTGTAAAATGAGGGCATTGGACTAGCTAACTAGAGCTGATGCCTTAGAAGTCTCTTCTTACATCAACTTTAAATTTGATTCTCTTTGATTTCCATCCATTACTTGCAGTTCCACCCTTTGGGGCCTAACAGAGCAAGTGTAATCCCTGTTCCACATCAACAACAATTAAAGGCCTTTCCAGTACCTAAAGACAGCTATCGTGTTTCACCTAAGTAGTCTCATCTACAGGCTATACATCCCCCAAGCCTTTCAAGTGATTCTCATAGGACATGCTCTCAAGGTCCTTTACTGTCCTGTTTGCCCTTCCTCTAAACACTTTTGAGCTTCCTATCCTACCTAAAAAGGGGTACCCAGAATCAAGTATTCATGTCTCTCTTACAGATTGAGTTATCTTTTTTTCTTTTGGCTGTTATACTTTTTTTGTTAACTCATATTGTGTTATATAGATGAACTGTGGTTCATCTATATCTCTCCTATTTTGTACTGGTGAGATCAAATTATTTTAGTCCAAATATGTCATTATGTTTATTCTTATTAAATTTCATCTCAGAAGGAAGCACTTCCCTCTTTTGAGTGAAAGGGGATGAGGACTATAGATTACATATACTACCAAATGTGGTTACTATGTCAGTTAGTTGCACTTCATTGCTTTTCCTTCGATATTCTCTACATCTTTATCCTCTGCAGCATATGTTGGCATGTAAGCTGCAATAATCTTCATAGTAAGTTTTTTGTAAATACTTATCATAAGCAGTGTAATATGAGATGACCAATTGTCTAATAAAATGATATTTCTTAATATGCTTTGGATACCCAGTAAAGCTAACTCTACCGACTACTGACCAAGAATTAATGATCTCAAAACCATCCTTCTTTTTATCTCCAACTTCCTCTTGTTTTCTGGTTTCATTTCTAGCAAAAATGTCAAGATTAATATGATTCAATTCCTCAGCAGTATGTTTGTTTCATTGCTAGACAATAATATGAAACAGAGCATGCCAAATAAGCAAGTACATATGTACCTATGTTCTGTGCTAAGCATTGGGATACAAATTCAAAGAAAAAGAAAATCCACACTCTCAAGAAGTTTACATTCAATTGGAGAAGATGATATAACTATATACACACATGCACACATACATGTAACACATGTGTGTATGTGTAATTGTGCGTGTTTAGTCATTCAGTCATTTCTAACTCTTCATGACCCTGTATGGAGTTTTATTGGCAAAAGTACTGGAGTAATTTGTCATTTCCTTCTCCAGTGGATTAAAGCAATACAGGTTAAATGACTTGCCCAGGGTCACACAGCCAGTGAGTGTCTGAGACCGGAATTGAATTCAGGGCTTCCTGACACTAAGCTCAGTGTCCTATCCACTGAGCCACCTAGCTGTCTCATAGATCACTAGAGAGATAAACAGACAGATACATACACAAATAGACATACACATACATATATGTGTATGTGCATATACATATATATGCATGTATGCTTGTGCATAGAGAGAGGACGAATACAAAATAAAGATATTGTAGTTAGGGAAGGAGAGCATTAAGAGTTGAGGGGATCAGGAAGGCTTCACATAGAAGGGGGTGCTTGAACTATGTCTTTGAAGGAAGTGAGGACATATGGATATAAGGAGGGAGTGATTTAGAGACATGAGGACTGGCAGTGCAAAGTCCGAAGATGAGAAATGGAATGCCATCTATGAGGAACAGAGAGGCCAGCTTAGCTATAAAGAGGCTAGAAAGATAGGCTCGGGTTAGATTTGTACAGGGCTTTGAAAGTAGAACAGATAAGTTAATATTTGGCCCTCGAGGCAATAAAGAGCCACTGAAGTTTATTGACTAGGTAATTACATGATCACTTTGGACACTTTGTAAGGGGGATTGGAGTGGGAGGAGACTTGAGGCAGGGAGACCAATTACGAGACCACTTGCTATAGTGTTGATGACAGTGATGAGGACCTGAACTAAGGTGGTGGCTATGTGAAAAGAGTTAAGTGAATGGATGAGTATGATATTCTGGAGGTAGAGATGGCAAGACTTGGCAACAAAATGGATATATGTGAAGAGGGAGGAGTTAATGAAAATAATGGTCATAAACTTGGGAGACAGAAAGATGATGGTATCCTCCACAGAAATAGGGAAGTTTAGAAGAGGAGTGGGTTTGGGCAAAAAGGCAATGAGGTCTGTTTTAGACATTTTGAGTTTGAGATACAGCCAAGACATCCAATCTTAAGTGTCCAATAAGTAGTTGGCGATACCAGAATGAAGATCAGGAGAGTGACCAAGGATAAATATATAGATCTTATCAACAACTCAGTTACTAGTTATAGTGTCTATAGTATTCATAGATTCTGTAATTCTTAGTATCCTCTGGCCTTCTTTTATTTTTTTCAAATAAGTTTTTATTAATGTCTTTTGTTTTTTTCATCATGACAGTCTTTCCCCAGTACTCTTCTTCTCCAAGAGAGCCATCCCAGGTAACCAATAGTATTTTTAAAGGCAGAAAGAAAAGAAAAAAACATAAATCAACACAAGCCCTCTTTTCTGCCACTCTCCTGTTATCACTGCAGAGATAGAAAGGCTCTACATGGGACAAAGAACCATTTTGTATTTTCTTTTGTTGTATGGGTCTCCATAGGCAAAAATTCATTGCTATATGGCCAAACTACTGAGGAGGAGCCTTTCTGTCTCAGCCATGCTGATCTTTGGAAAGCAAGGATATTCTATGATCTACTCTCTACTTGAAACTTTTCTTGCAGCCTTATAGAACCTGTTTAGAGCATGTGTTCTACTGGCATAGTCTTTGAGAAACTAGATCTCCTCCATTATGTAATAGGGAGTAGGTCTTATAAATATTCATAAATTAGACTTGATTTTTTCTTAGCTCCTCCCTTCCTCACAGCTAAATTGCTCCCTAAGCTGGCTTTCAATTTCCCACCTGGAGGAAAAGATATAAGCATCATAGTAGGTTTTTTAGTATACAGAAGTTGAAGAATTATCTCTGTTTTAGAGGAAGGCATAGATTCAGTGTCTATTTTTCTTCCCCTTTTTCCCCAGCTAAACGCAGTTCCCAGCATTTCATTACAGGAACTAAACTGGTACTCTTTAAATGAAGACATGGAACAGAATTGGGGACTCTTCTACAATGCCATTATGATAATAAGGGTGGGGTAGGAATGAGATAAAGAAAAGCTCTAGGAGCTCACTACCCTTCCATCCTACTGCCCCCCTTTTCCTTGCCACCAATTCTCCTGACACCTCAGATTCATCTCTGAATCACTAGCACTGAGGTGAAGCGAAAAGCAGGGACCGAGGTTAAAAAAGTAAGGGGGTGGGTTTACCAAGAATTGATTGTAAGATCATAGACTTAGATTTAGAAAGGACTTTAGAGGCCATCTAGTCCAACTGCCAAGGCCCAGAGGAGTGAATTGACTTGTTCAAATTCACACAGACAATAAGTAGTGGAGGCAGAATTTGAACCCAGGTCTTTGAACTCAAGGTCTGAAGTTTTCCACCATAGAATCTTGCTTCTCAAAGTGGGTCTGTAGCAGCAAGAAGGAAAGAGAGGGAGGAGGGGATGGAAATCTCAATTGACAGCAGGGAAATGGTAGTTCCTGTGACTACTCAGCTGGAGCAAACACTCTTACGTAAGTGTTTAGTGACTCAAGTATTATCTGTAATAAAACCCATGTATACGAACCCTAAAACCTTTGTACCTGCCAAGATACTTCCAAAGTTTGATTTGAATGAAACTGAGAGAAGTAGCCAGTAGGAAGGAGGGGAGAGGAGTTGAAGAGAATAATGTCAAGAACCATAGAATTTTAAAGCTAATCTATCTAGTCCAGGAGTTCTTAATTTTTTTTTGTGTGATGGCCCCTTTTGGTAGTCTAGTGAAATTTAAGTGCATAAAATAAAATATGTAAGATTACAAAGGAAACAAATTATACTGAAAAGTTATCAAAATACATAGGTTAAAAAAAATCACAGATCTTAGGTTAAGAACCCATAATTCAATCTCTTAATTTTACAGATGGGGAAACTGAAGCCCAGAGAAGTGAAGTGACTTTCCCGAGGTCACAAATAGCCAAAACTAGAAGCCAAGTCCCCTGACTCCCAACCTAGTGCTCTCTCCACAAGGAAAGAGGAAAATTCAACAAAACCAGTCTGCTGGTCTTTTAAGTCAGAGTCAGACATGCTTGATAATCTTTTTAACTCGACTTTGAATTCTGCTTCCAAACCATTCTTTAAAGTACCTTTCTTTCTTGGCATAGGAATAAATGCTATGACTCATCACATATATTTTGAGAAGGGAAATAACCTTCATATTAATATTCCCCAATGAAGCCCATTCATCTCAGCTTATGTAATACGGTGGTGCAATTTGAAGGTAGACAAGCTAGTTATACAGCAAAACATGTCTAGTTTTGTCCTACGTATGTCTCTAATTGATCATACGTACTTTGAAATTGGTGCTTCCTATTTATGGTTATTTACTTTGCAAAAGCCCTGAAAACCTGGAGTCCACAATGAAAGCCCCTGAAAAAGAGACTCTCTACAATACAAAGGTCTTCAACTTTTTTGTATGTCCGCTTTGGCACTCTGGTGAAACCTATGAATCTCTTCTCAGAATAATGTTTCTGAGTGCACAAAATAAAGGAAACCAATTATAGTCAAATGAATTTATCCCACCCAAAATATTTTTTTTTAAGTTCACAGATCCCAGGCTCAGAATCCTTGTGTCTTTACAAACCTACCTATGACTTCACAAGGGCCAAAGAGTGGGTGAATTTGCTCTCAAAGAAACTAAGAATTAATATCAAAAAACATCCAGGACATACTGGACGGACACTGAAATAAAATTAGTAGCAACAGGTGGTTGGCTTTCCTGCCACTAGGAGAACATCATCATTGATATTCATCAGCTCACTCATGTCCACCAATAATCAGGAAATTAGCAAACTCTACATATATTGGCAATCTGATTTTTGTTTAACTAATGACTTCTGTATTGATTATAGAGTTATTAACACTTCCAAATACTAAACCTGCTTTGCAGTGATTGTGTTTACTTTATAAATCTAAAAGGTTAATTGTACAGTCCCTGTGATAGACTGTGTCTGCTTTCCAAGGACCAAGTTAGGTAAATATTGAGAGGTACTTACTGACTTACTGACTAACAGGTGGTGAATATTTTTTGCCTCATCACCTATGAAATACAAAAATAAAAAATGGCTGGGGGTGTGATGGAGCCAGCTCAAAGCATCTTGGGAGGACCAGTTGTTAAATTTTCACTGGACATTTAAACTTCATAAATTGGAAAACACTACAAAATCAGGGCTTCATTTATTGTTTTGTTGATTGTTTAGACTTAAGAAAGTGATGGAGAAATGTTAGTGTTACTAATTAAGCTTTAAAGTGTCATGTGTATATTTTTATACCTTTTTCTTTCTTTTTTTTTGGAGAACCAGTTAAACACTTACCAGCACACTATTAGAAATGGCCCTTAGTCCAATGCAGTGAGTGCCATCCCACTTCTTATTTTTAACTGTATTTTATTTTTACTGATGAGCATTTATTTTCTCTACTTCTCATTTTCCTCCATTACTGAAAAAAGAAAAGAAAAACTAAACTCTCATAAGAAAGATTCAATCAAGCAAAAAAAAAATCCTGACCTTGGCCACAGCCAAAAATGTGTCTCATTCTGAATCTTGAGTTGATCCCTTCTTTGTCAGGATGTGGATAGCATGCTTCATCATCTTTTCTCTAGAATCATGGTTGGTCATTGCGTTAATCTTAATTATTTCTAAACTGTTCTTTTTTTTGCAATGATGTTATTACAGTATAAATATTTCCTGGTTTTTCTCTATTCACTCTGAAACTATTCACTATTCACTTCCCAGGTTTCCCTGAAACATCCATTGCATCACTTCTTACAGGGAAATAGTATTCTGTTACATTCATGTATCATAATTTGTTCAGCCATTCCACTTGATAGGCAATCCCTTAAATTTCCAGTTCTTTTCCACTTCAAAGAGAGAAGCTAAAATTATTTTTTGTACACTTAGATCTTATTCTTTCTTCCTCGGTCTCTTTGGGGTACAAGCTTAGTAGTGTTACCAAAGGGCTATATGTGCCTAGTTCAGTAACTTTTTGGAATACCTTTCTACTTCTACAGTGGCAGTGGCAGAGGGGCAGAAAAGGCGGTAGGTGGGGTGATGAAGCACATCATTTTTAGTCTGTCTTACAAACATTTACATAAGAGTTGGCATTCTATTTGAAATCCCTATAGAATGACTGAGTGGACACACTCTTGGAGGAAATGAATCATGTCACTATTGACAGTCTTGTTGTAAATGAAGCCAGAAGCCAAAAGGAAGTTGGAGCTAAATGGAAGGGTGACTCACGGGTTCTCCTTGGGGACGTAAGTACAGGAGCTGGCAGAGCTGTTTTTAGACAAGATGATATAGCATTTATAAAATGCCCACAATCTGCCAGGCACTGTGCTACATACTGGGAAGACAAGAAGGAAAGGGGGGAGGGAGGGAAGAAAGAAGGAAGGAAGGAAGAAAAGAAGGAAGAGAGGAAGGAATAAAAGGAGGAAAGGAGAGAAAGAAAGAGAGGGAGAAAGGAAGAGAGAGAAAGAAGGAAGGAAGGAAAGAAGAGGGAGGGAAAAGGGCGTTTCAACAATTCAGCTAGCAACTGCTGTAGGGGTGAAAGATCAACACAAGCCCAACAACTAGAACGCTGTCAGCACAGGTTCTTTTGACCTACTTTACTAAGGAAAGCAATGTTAAGGGGTTAACAATCTTATTTCAATCCAACATACAAACATCATTCACTTAGTTCAGGGGAAAAAGCCAGCACCCTGAATTTCAGAGCAAATACAAACAAATTGCAAACATATGTTATAAACAGACCAAATACAATTCATAGTTGCCAAGAAACCATCAGCATCTGGGTGAGCCGTGAGACTCTTAGAGTGGCTGCCCAGAGTCCCATGCCTCCAGGAGTGAGAGCCTCAAGCAAATAGCTCTGTTCTCTCTTTTTATACACTCTTTAGCCATCTTCAAATGTCATCCAAGTGACCAGAACTGAGGCTCCTACTATTGGCTCTAGTCTTAGCAACTCCCCCTAGGACCCTGAGGGCTTCACGCCCACATAGAACACCTAGTAGATAGGGGTTTGGGCCTGGGACTTTGCACCTGATAAGGCTCTATCAAAGACTCTTAATTAATTTATTATTCTAAAACAGTAAAAAAAAAGTCCTGACTTAATTGATGTTACAGAGGGAAGGAGAGAAAGAAAGGAAGGAAGGAAAGAAGGAAGAGAGAAAGGAAGAAAGTCTTTATTCTTGAAAGTCTATATCTACTGTGTACAACACCTACACAAATAAGCAAATATGAAATATACAACATCTCTTAAAGAGGCTAGATCCTGAGCCTCTGGAAGCCAGTTACACTAGAGTGTCTGGACCAATGGGAACTTACCTTCACCAGAGATCCTGAGTCCCAGGGTGCCAAAAGTAGAGAGGGCCTGTGGTTCTGGTGACTCAAAGATAGGAGCTGAGATGCTATGCATTAAAAGTATCTTCTGGGTGTTCCTTATTCCTCACCATCTGGGGCCTGGGACAGACAGTAGGGTCCTTGGCTTAAAGCAGGGTAGCACCTTCCTTTCCAACGTGGGAGTTTTTCTCACTTCATTGGAGCAAAGATTGGACCAGGATAAACATTTGGGGTTTTCTTCCAGAGGTCATTTAACTCTCAACTCCAAGCTCTAAATTCCTCTCACCACAAATACACATCTTGAATTGCCTTAAAGAGGCAGCATGGTGTGACAGAAAGACACTAGGACTTTAATCAGAAGACCTGACTTCTAGGACCTTATCATCTCTGTGACTCTGGCAAGTGAATCAAGCTCTCAGTGTGCCAGATAACCCTCTACTACTATACATAACTATAAGGGCAGTTGCCAATTTGTATTGGTAGAGTAAATTTCCTAAACAGGGGGTACAAGTAGTTCCCTTCACCAATGAAATTGCAGATCTGGTACACACATACACACACACACACACACACACGCACACGCACACGCACACACATATACATGTACATGTATCTATTTTCCTGTTTCTTTGTACAGGTACAGATCTGCATGTGGATATATATATGTGCACACACATCTGGTTACATCAAACTCCATGTCATATATAACAAAAATGTACACATACACGCATAGGGTATCTCAAAAGCCTCGATGAAGTGTAATCCATTAAGCCTAGGTGTGTTTATGTGCATGTGTATACTAGACCTGAATATATGTGTATTGTTTTCATCAATGAAATCACAGATTTGGTGATTCACACGCACTCACGCATGTGACACTTCCTTATGAGGGCAAGCAGTATATATTTTACTGCCTACCCCCATGGGAAAGTACTTTATAGTATACTATAAAGCATTATACACATGTAAACTGTTATTATCCTCCAAAAAGTTAGATGGCCATCATAAAGAGGGGCATAAGGTTGAAGCAGCCCCTGTGAGTTGGGCCTGTGTTGAAATATGGAAGTGATACATGGGACTAACCCAGGATCAGCCATGTGTTATAAGCAAAAAGTGTGCAAAGGTATTTTTGAATTGCATAGCTGTGTATATCCATGGATGGCAAGAGCTACATGCGAGGTATGAAGTGATCCTTTTTTATTTCTTTGTGTTGGAATTTTTATTTGCCGGAAGACAAATAGTAACTGATAGGGACAAGAAACCAGGATGGGAAAAAAGTTTAGAAGGTATTTGGGTAGTAATTATGAAAACCACAATAATAGTTAGCATTTATATAATACTTTAAGGTTCACAAAGTACTTTAAATATATTATCTCACTTGAGTCTCAGAACTCTGAAAGGCAGATGCTGTTATCATCCCCAATTTATAGATGGGGAAACTGAGGCATATAACAATTAAATGACTTGCCCTAGGTCACACAGAAAGCACCTGAGACAGAATTTGAACTCAGGTCTCCCTGACTCTAAGCTCAAGGCTCTCCATGCACTGCGCCACCTAGAAGCTTCACCAAAGAAAGATTCTGACCATCAATCCCGTCTTCGATTGGTAGATAAAGCATAGCAGTTCCCTGTTGAGACTTGGCTTTCTAGCAACACTGACTTCCTCAGGATGAAATGGAAGGGATGCCTTGTGTGCTTGGCTTGACAGATGGCATCTTTTGGGAATGTCCTGTCTCTTTCTATCATGATTTCTGCCTACTGCTCATGTTTCTGTCTAAATTTTCGACTTCATCAGTGCAGGGAATTCCCTTCCCAGATGCAGACTGCTAACTCATCAGTGCCTTAAGGTCTCTCTAAGAGAGAGATGCCTGGAGCGCTGGAAGGTAAGTGATTGGCTTGTAGTTCCATTGCTCATAGTTATCACAGGCAGAAGAGCTTGAATTCTGACATTCCTGGTTCAAAGGCTAGTCTTTACTCCACCATACACCACTGCTCCTAATGCAACAAATAAAGGCACTGAGGACCATGAACTCTAATTGTACCACACAGGAATATGCTTTAGTACTTCAATGGACAGCACTTCAAGCCTGGAGTCAGGAAGACCTAAGTTCAAATCCAGTCTCAGACATTTGCTAGCTGTGTGAGCCTGGGCAAATCACTTCACCCTGTTTGCCTCAGTTTCCTCATCTGTAAAATGAGCTGTCTAAGGAAATGGCAAACCAGTCCAGTATCTTTGCCAAGAAAACCCAAAATGGGATCATGAAGAGTGGAACATAACTGAAACGACTGAACGACAACAAAAGAAAAGAAAGACTTCAGAAGAAAAAAATAGCAAATATTTTTACTTTCTAGGGAAAAGGTCAGCCTATGCTTCATGAGTCTATATGTAACAGATATTGTATCATATATATAATATGTATATTACATTTTATGTATAATTGGTTGCCGTGCTTTGTTCTTAAAGGGGACCAAAATGATATCACAATGTTAGCCGAGTTACAGTGTGTCTGACTGTGGCTGATCAGACCAGCTCAGAATGCTCTACCACAGGTCGGCACAAATAGTCCAAGTGAACATTGGAGGTGGAGTCTCTAAATCTGTGCATCCCACATTTCTTTTGAGCTACTTCAGTTCTGCCTTGCTCATAGAGCATAGCAACTTCGTTGGTGTGGGCGTGCCATACTGAGAGTCCTGGGCTAGCGCCTCCCTTGTCACATAATCAGTCTCACATAATCAGTACAAGATAGACCTTGTATTACTTTTTCTGACCGTCATGGGAGTGCTTGTCCTGTGTGAGTTCTCCACAAAATAGTCTTTTTGGCAAGTGTATGATTGGCATTTGAACTACGTGGGCAGCCCATTGAAGTTGCACTCCCGGAAGCAGAGTTTGAATGCTTGGCAGTTTAGCTCAAGTAAGGACCTCAGTGTCTGGTGCCTTATCCTGCCAGGGATTCTTCAGAATCTTCCTAAGACAATTCAAATGGAAATGACTCAGTTTCCTGGCATGGCACTGGTAGGCTTTCCAGATTTCATAGGCATACAACAATGGGGTCAGAACAACAATGAAGTCAATGCGATAGCATTGTAGTCCTTGCATTTGATATTCAGTCTAATACCTCTTCTCTCCCACACTTTCCTTCAGAACCTCCCAAACAGTGAGCTAGCTCTGGCAAAGCATGATGTTTTCCTCCATATTGTCAAATGCCTTCAATGAGGACAAACACGGCATCAAGATGGGTGATAACTGCCAGTAAATTCTTCAACTTGTAAAGGCTACAAACCAAGACTAAAATGGAAGGAGAGTTGCTGCATGATTTTTTGTTTGTAGATGATCGTGCATTCAGTACAGTCTTCTGAAGCTGAGATGACCAAAATATGGATCGATGCTTGTGCCTATTTTGGTCTAATGACACCAAGAAACACAGGTGCTCCATCAGCCAGCACCACATCATCTGTATGAGGAACCATTAGACATAGCAAATGGAGGAGTTTTGAGTTCTGTAGATAAGTTCACTCATCTTGGCAGCATACTTTCCAGGGATGTATGCATTGATAATCATGTATAATATTGTGTGTGTATATTTAAGAGACATCGGTGGAAAGAGATCAGAAAAAGAGGAAAAGGACCCGTATGTATAAAAACATTCATAGCAGCTCTTTCTTGGAGGCAAAGAATTAGAAACCGAAGTATCCTTCAACTGGGTAATGACTGAACAAGTTAATAGTATATGCATATAATAGAATGCTATGGTGCTGTAAGAAATGATGAAATAGATTGTTTTGGAAAAAACTTGGGAAGGCTCGTGTGACCTGGTGCAAAGTGAAGTGATTTCTACAATAACAACAATATTGTAAAGACAAATTACTTTAAAAGACTTAAGAGCACTTGGTCAGCCCAGTTGAACCAATGACAGTTCCAGAAGACTCCTGATGAAACATGCTACCTGCCTCCATATAGAGAGGCCAGATAGAGAGGTGATGTGGCCAGAGTAAAGACTGAAGTTTATTTATCTATGTACCCGTATATGTGTGAGTGTGTGTTTGTGTGTGTATGTGTGTGAGAGAGGGGGAGGAGGCTTTAATGTGGGAATTTATCTTACCTGATTATACATTTTTACAAGGGATTTTGTTTTTCCTTCTTTCTCAGTGGGGGTGGGGAATAAGAGAGGGCAGGGGTAAGGGAAGGGGAGAGACAGAGAATCCACAACTGCAAATAAAGTTGAATTTTAAAAAAAGTTTTTGATGAACGGGGCAGATCACACAAGACGACAACATTCCTGTGAGTAAGCAGCTACCTGTCAGTACCTAGGACACTCCACCCAAACCTTGTTCCCAGGCTTTGCCAGCCTCATTTGGATAGTGATTTGATTTTCTCTCCTTCCCAGATACCTTTTCCCTTTTTCCTTCCCACTTTCCACACTTCCTGGCATTCAGACAGTCATGAATTTGCCTCTATCAAGGTGAATTACTAAACTCATTCTCAAGCCCTGGGATCCCTACAGTTCCTGAGTTTATCCTGGCTGCTTTCTTGAACCTTCCTGGAGCCACTGCAAATGAAGAAACATAAACAATCTGCATCTGCCTCGATGCCCTGTGGAAAGACATTTTGATTTTAACATGAGTCGTTTGACTGATTTTGATGCTGTGCCAACTTTGTGAAAATGAGATGATACTTTTTTTGCTTATGTTATAATTTTGTTTCAAGGGAGTGGGAAAAGCCCTCCACTGGGACTCACAAGATCTGGATTTGAGTCAGGGGCAGCTGGGTGGCATAGTGGATAGAGCTCTGGGCCCGGATTCAAGAAGACCTGAATTCAAATGCAGCCTCAGACGCTTGCTAGCTGTGTGAACCTGGGCAAGTCACTTCACCCTGTTTGCCTCAGTTTCCTCATCTGCAAAATGAGCTGGAGAAGGAAATGGCAAAGAACTTCTGTAGTTTTGCCAAGAAAACCCCAAATTGGGTCATGAAGATTCAGACATGACCCCAATCGGATAAAACCTCAATACTTCCTGACTGGGCAACTTTAATGAAGTTAATGAACTGCTCAGAGCCTCAATCCAACAGAACATTCATGAAGGATCCACTACTAACCTGGCACCAGTCGGCCCTGGAGAAACCTAAGTCACAACAAAACAAAGCAATTTCTGCCTTATAGGAAGCTTCCATTCTGCTGTTGGGGAGGTGGGGAGGAGTCTGTATCTATAAAATGGGGTTATTGTGAGTAGAGCTCTCTCCTCATAACGTTTCTGCATCTTTGCTCTTAGTTGCCTGGAGGCTCAGCCCAAGAACTACCGGCTATGAGAGGCCTTTCCTGATCTCTGATTGTTAGATCTTCCTTTCCTTTAACTCAGAAATTACTTTGTGTTCACCTTGTGGATATTTTGTATTTGCTTGCTTATCTATGTATCTACCTATCTTACTTACTTATCTACACTTACTCCTATATGTACACATTGTTTCCACCCAGTGCCTTACACATGTTGCTTAGTCATTTCAGTTGGGTCCAACTCTTCGCAGCTCCATTTGGGGTTTTCTTGGCAAAGATACCAGAGTGGTTCGCCATTTTCTTCTCAAGCTCATTTTACAGATGAGGAAACTGAGGCAAACAGGGTGAAGTGGCTCGCCCAGGGTCACACAGCTAGTAAGTGTCTGAAGCTGCATTTGAACTCAGGTCTTCCTGACTCCAAGCCCTGCACTCTATCCACTGCACCACCTAGCTGCCAATTTGGTTATACGGGGTGTTCCTAAAGTCTGGACACAGAGGCAAAAATGCATATTTTCAGGAAATGAAATGAATGAAATTTTCAACAACATCTTATTTAATTGGAATATTAACAAATAACATCTTCAATATGATGCGCTTTGCAAGATCCATGTGAACTCGATGCAATAACTCCACATTGCCGTCAGTTTTAGCACATTCACTCTTTATGAGTTCAATCAAGTGTGTTGCATCTGTGATTTTCATTGAGTACACCTTCTCCTTTAGCATACCCCAAAAAAGAAGTCAATGGGGCTAAGGTCTGTTAATATTCCAAGTATTTCAAAATATGCATTTTTGCCTATGTGTCCAGACTTTAGTGACAACCTATAGAAAAGGTTAAAATGAATCAATCAAAGAGAATTTATTAAGCCCTTGCTATGTTCCAGGAAGTGTGACCTAGTAGATAGAGAACGATCCTCAAAGCCAAGAAGACCTAGGTTCAAGTCCAACTTCTGATACATACTGGCTGTTTTACCCGGGGCAAGTCACTTAAACTTTTGGTGCTCTGTTGCTAAGAGGCAGTGACTATCTTCAGAGTAGTCTCTCATCAAAATCCTCATACCTATTTTCATGGTCCAAGCACTGTGTGCTAAGTGCTGGACATATAGAGAATAGTCTCTGCCCCCAAAGAGCTTATAGTCTGATGAGGCACGCAACATATACACAAGCAGTACATGTAAGACAAAGGCAGGCTTGTAATCCCAGCTACCAGAGGGGCTAAGGCTGGTGGATCTTCTGAACTCAGGAGTTCTGATATTTGGTGGGCTAAGCTGATCAATAAGTTCTCCCTGAATGTGGTGAGCTTTTTGGATGGGAGGGTGGGCAGGAGGGCACCAGATTGCCTAAGTACAGGTGGCTGAGGTTAGATCAAAAACAGAGCAAGCCAAAGTTCTGGTGCCAATAAACTACTACCCTCATTTCCACACATATGCTTTAGGATCTTTGAGTGAAGTAATGGAGGGAGAGAAGAACATGGGACTGGAATGTTCTCTGATTTACCAGAGGTTCACCGACAAGGAAAATAGGATGGTCATACCTACGGGGTCAAATACTATGGAACTATTTGGGACCATATCAAAACTTAAGTATGAAGTTATTATTGGGAACAGAAGCAAACCTTCTTTGATGGTTTTAGTGATAAAACCAGGAGAGAGAAACATCGAAAAGACCAACAATGCTGAAAGACCTCAGAACTCTGATGAATAAAATGGCCAACCACAACTATGATACCGAGGGGCCAACAATATTGCATGTGACTCAGTGCCTGATAGAGAAGCGATTGACTCAAGATGTAAAATGAGGCTTACATTTTTGGCCATGGTCAATGGGAACATTTGTTTTGCTTGACTGTATATATCTAACAAAAATACTTCCTTTTTATCCTTGCCCCATTCCGGGGGAGGGAATGAGGGGGAGGAAGGGAGAGAGAATAAATACTTCTTAATTGAAATTTTTAAATTTTATTTATCTATCTATATCTATATCTCTATACTATACATCTTATAAGCAAACACACTAAAATTAAAAGATGGAACAATGAAAAAAAAATAGGTAGTAGGATGGAGTTCATGTAATAGCACCTGAACTTCCAGTCTGGTGAAAGCAAGAAAGGAAGGAAGGAAGGATAAAAGAATTGAAAGAAATAAAGAACAAAAGAAAGAAAGAAAGAAGGAAGGAAGGAAAGGAAGGAAGGAAGGGAGGAAGGAAGGAAGGAAGGAAGGAAGGAAGGAAGGAAGGGAGGAAGGGAGGAAAGGAGGAAAGAAGGAGAGGAGAGGAGAGGAGAGGAGAGAGAAGGCTAAATATGGCATAGATGGAAGGCACCTTACAATTTGAATGATCATTTGGAGGTTTATGTAAATTATAATAGCTGTGACAATTCTTTTCTTTGTTACCTTGGATGAATAGGAGACGGCTGGATTCCTTCTAAAATGTTACATAAAACCACACCCTCACCCTCCAGCCCCACCTCGCTTAAGGGGCAGAGCAGTCCTACACAGTTGCTTCATCATGGTATGTACATTATCCTGTAAATTTCTCAAGGGTTATGACAACAGAGCATCAGCTCTGGGAGGATCTACCAAGCTGAAGGAACTTCAAGTATGACCCAGCAACAGCTGCCTCAGCTTCACTATGTTTAGAGAGGCTCGCTGTCTAAAGGTTGGCCATTAGGGGATGATGGTTTTGGTCCATAGTAACTCTTTTAAGTCATAGAGGGGTTGCGATCTGCATTAGCAGAGGGAGTATCCACCCCAGTGAAATCCATTCTGAGTTGAAGTGGAGGTGTGGAGATGGAACATTAGAAGAAGTAAACTAGATACCAGTGATACCTGTAATCACTCATTTTCTGCAGCTTTCCTTTGTATCTTCTTTCACCATCATACTGCAGTGAATTTATATTATAAACATTGTAAAACTTTTTAGTGATTTATGACTTATTGTTGTCCTTCCTATACCACCTTGAATCCTATACTTGCAGTCAGTAGACCTGGACTTGAAACCCAAATGAAACCTCTGTGACCTTGGGAAGTGCCACCACTCAATCAATAACCCAGTACCTTCCCAATTCTAGATCTGGTGATGCTGTTGTCCAAGCCATTTTTTTCCTTCATGATATCTTCTGTGTCTGCCCTTCCCTTTTCCATTTCATAAAGCCACAATTTCACTTCATGCCCTGGTCATCTCTTGGGAACAGTTCTTAACCTTTTTGTGTCATGGATCCCTTTGGTTGTCTCATGAAGTCTATGGATTCCTCCAAATATTTTTAAATAATTAAAGGAAATGTTAAATTTCAGTTAAAAGTTAGTGAAAAGAAAGATGAGTTTTTTTCCCATCCAGGTCCATGGACTCTCTGAAATCTATCCATAGAACTCCATGGACTTCATTGAAAGAACCCCTGCTCAACAGGAATATTGCAGCCCTCTACTCTTTGGATCCCTCTCTTCTAATCAATTCCTTATATCATGTAAATTGTCTTTTGTACCAATAAATTTTACCGTATCTCCTCTGACTTTCCAAACCTTACAATTGGTTCTCTTGAAACTGTTGATCAAATCAAAAACTTCTTTATCCAGAGCACTGAATTTGAAATATTCAACGAGAAGTCACAAGACCTAAGTTCAAATCCTGTCTCTACCAGTTGCTACCTATATGGCCTTAGACAATTTGTTTCACCTGTGGGCTGCCAAAATCTAATTGGGAGCTCACTAATGAAGTGTTACAATTTGTGACTGGTCATCTTCAGAAGCAGGGGAAACTCTTAGGATCGACTAAGGGAGATGTGCATCAACCACTGCTACTTTGTCAAAGTATGCTGGGGCTTTCCAGAGGCTCTCCAAAACATGGCAAGGGATCAAGGAAGCACAAGAAAGTGGTGTTTTCTCCAGCATGGTTCTCTCACAGGAATAGGGGGAGGGGTAGTGCTAACACCCTAAATTTTTAACAGAATTCCATATGAATCTTTATAGTAGGCCTTACTAATAAAGTATAAATCTACCCTATTAATCAAATAGAATTAATATCATCACCAACACATGGTGGGTTAATTAACTGTAACCCATACGACTCTTCTTCTTACAGCATTGATTAACTCAAATTTTATTCTACTAACTCACCAATACAATCACTGATACCCATTAAATCACAATGAACTGATTAAATTAATTAGGGGTTATCAAAATTGTTTTCATACACCTCTCTGGACCTCAGTTTCTTTATCTGTAAAATGGGTGGACTAGATGGCCTATACAGTCCTTTCCAGATAGACATATGATCCTTTTATAATAACCAACAGGCATTGGTCTAGGGGGCTGGGGATGATGCCCTCTCCCACTAAGGCTCTCCAGCTCTGGGCACTATTCAGATCAGGTTTAGTCCTAGCAAGCCTGGCCCAGACTTTGAAGATAGTTGAAGATAATGTCCTTTGTCTCCTCAGCTAGCGCAAGTTTATTGATCACTTAGAGACCTCATCTGAGATCAGGAAGGCTGATTCCAACGGACACTGAGGCAGCTAGGTACCTTAACAGATAGAGAGGCCGGGCTTATGGTCGGGAAGAACTGAATTCAAATCTGCCTGTAGACACTAGCTGTGTGACCCTTGGCAAGTCACAACCTCTGTCTGCCTCAGCTTCCTCAACTGTAAAATGGGGGTCAAAATAGCACATACTTCACAGAGTTCTTGTGAGGATCACATGAGATAATATTTGTACATAGCAGTACATAGCAGAGTGCCTGGCACATAGTAGGTGATTAATGCATGTCTATTCCTTTCCCCTTGCCCCCAGTCCTATTTCAGTAGTCCTATGTATGTTTGGATCTTATTTGGGTTTGTTTCCTTTCCTACCTTCTAGAGTTTAAAAAGTGCTGGATAAAATGCTAGTAACAGATGAAATTTGAAAGTGTGCTGTGCATTCATTTTTCTGGAGAGTCAGTCGTTAAACGTTTACCAGCATTTACCAGTCTTCCTATTACACCATCCACCTGCTCTGCTCTCCCAGGCAAATTAACTTAATTACTCCTTCATTCACTTGTTTGACTCCCACCCCTGAACCTTCTTAAAAGCTGTGTCTTATGTTTGGCATTCCTTTCCTACCTTAGTTTGGCAAACTGCATCCTGTCATTCAGAAGGCTCTTTCTGTAAGCTCTTCCTGGAAATCATCCCTAAACAAATTGGAGGAATGTTAATGCTTCCCACAGCATTCTGCTTTCAGCCTTCTTCTCAACTTAATGCCTTTGTGTGCACTGAAGCAAATATTTACAGTATATATTGTGTTTAATCATATATAATACTTAGCATATATTATGAAATACACATAATTATAAGGTATTTAAGTATATAGCAATAAAATCATAACTTGCTCTCTCCAAAGGTACTCAGTTAATTGTCAAATCTAAGAGCCTTTTCTCAGTCCTCATCTTTCTTGACCTCTCTGCTGCCTTTGGCACAGTAGATCACCCTCTTTTCCTTGGTACTCTCTTCTCTCAGGCTCTCCTTGATGCCGCTCTCTCCTTATTCCCCTCCTACTGACCATTCTCATTCCTACTTTACTGGATCGTCATCTGGGTCATGCCGGACAACCATAGGTGTCCCCCAAGGTTCTGTCCTGGGCCCTCTTCTCCTTCTATACTATTTCATTTGGTGATCTCATCATCTCCCGTGGATTCAATTACAATCTTTACACCGATGATTCTCAGATCTATTTGTCCAACCCTAACCTCTCTTCTGGCTTCTAGTCTCATGTTTCTGACTGCCTATTAGACATCATAAACTAGATGTCCCTTAAGGCATTTTAAACCAAACATGTCCAAAATCGAACTCATTGTCCTCCCTGCCTCCCACCTTCAAACCTTTTTCTTCTTTTTAACATTCTTGTTACTACCAAGAACACCAGCATCCTCCCATTTACCCGGGTTTACCATCTATACATATGTCATCCTTGACTACTCACACCCTCTCATTCCCCCCATAACAACTCATTTGCCAAGCTCTGTTGATTCTACCTTCATAATATCTCTCTGTCTTTCTTCTGAGATGATCTCCAAACTCTGATATACATATACATGTGTATGGAGATCCTTTGTGCATATTTGTTTAGGCAATGTCTTTCCCATCAAACTGTGAGTTGTTTAAGAATAGGGTCTCTTTTTGCCTATCTTTGTATTCCCAACACTTAGTACAGTGGCTGGCACATAGTAGGTGCTTAATAAATGCTTGTTGACTTGCAGTAGAAATGGAAAAAACAAGAAGACAAAACCATATGCTATATAATTATTATGCTAATGATTGTCCCAGGAAGAGATAAGAAAAATACACCTTCCTCCATTCTTAGTAAAGGTGAGTGACTATAGGTATTTCCATGCCTATATATAGAGATGGTATATTCCATATACTGTCAGACTCAATTGATGCTTGGGTTGGTTCAGCTGAGCTGCTGAACCACCTCCTCCATTCTTTGTATGGCTTTCTAGGTTAAGGAACGAGAAAGATATATCCTTGGAAATGAAGATTATGTAGAGATAGAATATATCCACAATATTTAAAGTGGCTGGCCAAGAAAGAAAAGAAATCATAAAATGACTGAAGTACTTCCATGTAGATTATATCATCTGGTGGTGTCTTGGCTGGCATCTATTCGATTATAAGCTCCTAGAGAGCAGAAATTGGCTCTGCTCACTTCATATAGTTTCTAATGTGTAATCAGGAGTTTAATAAATGCTCTTGGTAATGATGTTGAATGACTTTGTTACCTATATAATCTCATGATTAAGACTCTTTAGGGCTATGAGAGGACTGGAAGGCAAGGTGCTCTGTCCTCTGTTTCCTTGGCTACTCTGCAGGTCCTTATTACTCTAAACCTCAATTACCCTGCACCCATTTCCATGGTTACATTTGCCAGTGAGAGTCTGAACTGATTAGCAAGAAGGCTTTTTTTTGCTGAATTCTGCCAGCAATTAGCACTGGAGGCAAATCTTGGTAGATCTAGTCTTTTCGTGGTTCCAATGATAAGAAAGAACTTTAAAATGGGAGCTATGGCCTCTCTTTATGTGTTTTTAAATGGAGTCAAGTCAAGAAGCATTTATTAAATGCTTACCATGTTAGAGACACTGTTCTAAGAGCTGGAGATTGTTTTTTAAAAAAGGCATAGCATTGCCAACAAAATATACAACAAAAAATACATATTTTTTAAAATCAGTTTTACCATCCATAGACAGTTCCATATTAGTTTTGAAAAGAATTCTTCTTGGTTCCTTAAAGCTAAACATTCAGTATTATATAGGTTCTGAGTCAATCTTTAACCTTTACATGGTATTACCAAGACAGAGTGTAAATGATAAACTGTGTGCCTATATGACCATATGGGACCCAGAAACTCTAAAAGTTTGGACTAGGGATAAGTAACTACTTAGAATAAATACACAGGGAATCTATTATTTTAAAAAAATGCATTTTAATACCAGAGAATTCCTCTTTCCATGTACTATAGTAGTAGGTCTTTTTTTGTAAGTCTAGCCATCTGTGTCAAAGAGAAAACTTAGAGTTTCCCCAGTGAAGAGTAGCCTGCAGAGGGGGTCAATTCTTAAACCTTGTCTAAGATATACACACAAATATTTCATCTTAGCTCAGCTCTCTGCTTCAGTATGCTTGGATGAGGCCTGTGGACTTTGAGAAGCAGCACGATGTAGTGGAAAGGGCACTGGCCTTGGGGGTCAAAAAGCCATGGCTGACATTCCAACTCTGTCATTTACCTGCTGCTTGATCCTGAGAAAATCATTTAACCTCTCTGGACTTCAGCAGGGGTTTGGAGGTCTCACCTACCTCTAACATCATATGTGTAATCTCAGAGACTTAAAGCTGATTTGGATCACTCTGATGAGGAGACAATGGCAGCCATTAATTTGATGTTTGGAAGGGATTGGGGTGGGAGGGAGAAGAGCCAAATATATTGGTACAACCTTGAGAGGAGTTGTTCATCTTAATTACTTCACAAAAAGTTTCTGTAACCTGCCCACCCTTGACCGGGGCTCAGAATAATGATGAAACTGCTGACAGTGCACTTCAGTAACCTCAAGGTGTTGGGCCCCACTGCTATACATCTTTTTTATTCATTTATACTTATACATAACCTGATATATCTGAGAGTGGATGTGGCTTCTTTCAAACCCTGGACTGAACTAATTTGTGCTTCTTTTGTTTTATGTGAATGTGGTTTGTTTGGGTTTTTCACATTTTCTTTTTTTTATTATGAATTTAATTACAAACATAAAACTTTCAATATACAAAGAACCAAAAAGGTGATCATGAACTTCTGTTACATTTGCTTTGACTTTTATAAGTGCATATAAAATTTAACCAGGTCATAACAAAATTTCCCTGTTTGCCTGTATCCCTTTATGAGCCTTTTTTCTTCTATGTAATGTTTTCCTTCCTTCCTTCCTTCCTTCCTTCCTTCATGATTACCTACTGACACACCCTACTTTCACAAAAAAGGCCTCTCTTTTATAAATGAATATAGTCAACAAAACATACCAACATATTGAGAATGTATGTGTCATCCTACACCTCTAGTCTATCTGATTAGATATGTCTCTGACAAGGGATAAAGACAGGCTTCAATTCAATTCAAAACTTTCTTTTGAACTCTTGATCTGTCACTGTGCTGGTTTGAGTTCTGAAGCCTTTAAAAGCTTTTTCCTTTTTCAATACAATCCCATATTGTGGTCATTATGCAAATTGTTTTCCTGGTTCTGCTCCTATGATTATATATCAGTTCATAAAAACCTTCCCAGTTTTCTCTGAATTCTTCACATTTATCATTTCCCATGGAAGAATGATTTGATTATACTAATTATACTAATTTATTCAGCCATTCCCCAAACAATGAGCACCCATTTTGTTTGCAACTCATCATTACAACAAAAAAATGATGATATCAAAATTGGGAGTATATTGATCTGTTCCCTTCATCTTTGATCTCTTTGGGTTATACGTATAGGAGTGGTATCACTGGGTTAGAGGATATATACAACTTAATGACTTTGGGCATGTATATCCAAATTGTTTTTCAAAATACTTTGACCTTTTGGCAGCTCCATCAATGGTGCATTAGCATGCCTATCCTCATACAACCCCTCTAATAATTGCCCTTTTCCTCTTTCATCATCTTTGCCAACCTGATGGGGTTGGCATTACATACATTATTAAATAGTAATTTCAAGCATTCTTTTATTGTAGCTTCTAGTAGCTTGCATTTCTTAATTTAAAAATTACCTATGGATCCATATCCTTTGCCTACATATCTATTCTTATATAGTCATCTCAGTTTCCTATGTATCAGTTTTCAGACCTTTATCAGATAAACTTGCTGCAAATAGTTTTTCCCAGTTAAAAGCTTCTCTTCTAATTCTAACTTCATTGATTTTGATTATGCCAAAGTTTTTCAATTTTATAGGACTGAAATCACATGTTTTAACTTTTCTGATGATCTCTGTTCCTTATTTTGTTAAGAGTCATTCCCCTCATTATCGCTGCAAAAGCTATTTCTTTCTCTTTTCCTCTAATATATCTATGGTATGGCCTTTTATATCTAGGGCAGGACTTCTTAAACTTTTTTCCACTTGCAGCCCCTTTCTGCCTGCGAAATTTTTACACAACCCCGGATGTATAGGTATATAAAATAGGTATACAAATCAATTCATTTAATGATTTTTTTTTAGGAAACTCAAGTTTTAAACCTGTGTCATTTAATAACTCAGTGAATTCTTCTTGAACTTTTAATGGTGAATGACTGATGATTCGACAAATTTTTTTTCTTGTCAATTTAGGTGTACTACAACTGGGTAGTGAAGACTCTGCCACATTGTCATCAGTATTTTTACTTCTTCCGTCTAAATTTAGCCACTTATCCATAACCAAATGTGTCAGTAATTAAGGTGGGATTTTTTTTTGCTGGTTATGTGTGAAGCCTTCAGGCCCTGAACAGGGTATAAAAACTCAGAGGTTAGTGTTTTTGTTTGGGGCTCTCACTCACTGGAAGATTGTTGATGTGGAGATTCTGGGTAGCTGCTGGAGCACCCCAACCCCAGCTTTGAAGAAAATCCAGATGTTGGTGCTTCTCTTTTTGGTAACTATGTATGTGATGTCTTGATCAGACAAGACCTGTCTGTTGAATTGTGTTATTTGAACTGTTGATATTTTCTGTTTGTAATTTCTGTTTGTATTTGCTCTGAAGTTCAGGGTGCTGGCTTTTCCCCCTGAATTAAGTGAATGATATATGTATGTTTGATTAAAGTGAGATTGTTAACCCCCTAAGAATGCTTTCCTTAGAAAAGCAGATCAAAGGACCTGTGCTGGCAGCTCTTGTTGCTGGTCTTGTTGGGTCTCACACTCCTATGGCAGCTGCTAGCCACTTTGTTGTTACACCAAAAAAATTCTTGTCGTAAAATATAAATAAATATTACAAATGATTTCTCAAATAAATACTAGCTTTAGTTTATGAAATTACATTTGTTTGTACTTATTTTAAAAAATGATGTTCACACTTACCACATACAGTAGTGATGGTGGAGAAATATTTTTAAAGGACTTTTGCTGCAATTAAACACTCAAGCTTTTGTAAAAGAAGGAGCCAATAGCAATTTTTAAAATCAAATATTCTAACACAATACAATCCAAAGATATACTGATTTGATACTGACGTGGTGAGGAATGATGGTAGGAAAATATTAAAAGTCTTTATTTTCCGTAATTAAATTATTTTGTTTCTATAAGAGCAGAAAACTTTGTATGTACAGTAAAAACACTGTAATTCATAACATACAATAGTCTTGAATCTGAGCCAAGGTGTTTCTGGTAGCATTGTTGGTGTTGTGTGGTGTGATGGCATGCACAGTGCAAAGTGTGCATGTTGTGAATTCAAAACCAAGGTTGCAGTGAAGTAGTGCAATGCAACATGTCAAATGCTGCCAGGAACACCTCAGATTCATTACACATTTGATTTTGATTTAATAAATTTTGCATGTTCAGAAACCATTTACTGTTGCCAAATTTTTCATAACCCCTACATTCAGTTACACAAGTTCATGTGGGGTTGTGACCCATAGTTTAAGAAGCATTGATCTAGGTTATGTATCCATTTGGAGTTTGTTGTGGTATATGTTGTGAGATATTGGTCTAAACCTAATTTTTGCCCAACTGCTTTCCAGTCATCATAGCAATTTCTATCGAATAGGGAATCCTTACCCCAGTAGTTGGTATCCTTGGGTTTATTGAATAGTTTCTTATTAATGCAATAAGTATCTCTGGCAATTTTTCTATTTTTTTAAACATTACCAAGTAGTTTTAGTAATTGCTAGGTCCCTTTCATTCCTAATTTTTTTATAATTTCCCTTGAGATTCTTGGGTATTTTTTGTTCTTCCAGATATATTTTGTTACGGTTTATCTAGTTCTGCAAAGTAAACTCTTGTTAGTATGGAAATAAATCTATAAGTTAATTTGGGTAGCAGAACCATTTAAATTATATTTACATGATTTGACCATGATAAATTAATGTTTTTCCAATAATTTAATTCTTCCCTTGTTTCTATAAAGAATATTTTGCAGATACATTTGTAAAATCTTGAATGTGCCTTGGTAGATTGACTCCCAGATATTCTATGCATTTTGCATGACCTCTATTCAGGTCAATTGTGGTTGATACAAGATACCTCACAAGTTCTTCTAATTTTTCAGTCTTTTGACTTTGTTCCATTTCCTTATTATGTCAGAAGATCATTGATTTTAAGCCAGAAGGGATCGTAAAAGTCATTTAGGCTACCCTCCTATCCTTTGCAGATGAAGAAGCCAGAGAGGCTGACTGTCCAAAGTTACACAGAATGATAGGGGCAGGATTTGAACCCAGGTCCTTTGACTCCAGAATCACTCCTCTTTCCACATTGTCTCTCATTGAATTATTGCAGCCCATTCATTCCCTTCTTTTTTTTCATGATATCCGCTTTTTGGATAAAGTTTCTCCTTCCAGGTGTTCTAAATTCATTCTTTCTTCTTTTTTTCAGTTCTTCCTTCATTTCTCTCATCTACTCCTAAGAATCCTTGTGACCCAGTATTTTTTCAGTGCTCTATTTGTAACCACAACTGAGTTATTTTCTTCTTTGTAGGTTTTGTCTTATAATTGTCTTAATCCACAACATTTCTTCATTGTATTTGGAATTTTCTTCAGTTTAGTTCTCTCATCATTCTCAGTTACTGGATTGGAACTTTGGGCAGAGGTCAAGTTGTGCCCTCTTTTGGATTATTGGTTGGGGTGGCTGGGCCTGGTCCCTTCATCTTCTGCAAAGCATATACTGCTACTCTGTTATAATTCTGGGTGGGATAGTTGGATATTGTTCCCATCTTCTGTACTCTATTCGTTGGCTCAGGAGCTGTCTGGAGTTAGCTCCAGCAACTTTCCATAGGGTCCTGGAGCTAGACTAAGAGCAAGATCCAGGCTCCACCTACTGCAGCAATCTTCAGTTTCACCCCCTCCCATATACCCACTTAGCCTTCAATCCCTTTTGAGCTGTCCTAAGTTCCTTCTCCCCCACGCTTTTTTTTAAACAACCCTTACCCAGAGATTCCCCTGGATTCAAATTTCATTCCCCTACCTGGGATATCTGTGGATTAAGTTTGCCTCCTGGCACAGTACTGAGCTGGAAGGAAATGCTCACTGGTGTTTTTGTTCAGTTTTGCTGAATCTTTTTGTTATCTGGCACTCTTCATCATTCCTCTGGTGGTTTTTGGGGGGAGCTGGCCTTAGCTGGAAATTTTCTTTGCCAGAAACCTCAATTGCTTCTGGTGAATTTTCATTAAATAGTGGGATACTATAAAAAGGTGGGATACCTCCAGTTTAACTGGGAGCTATGGTGAAAACTGACATCCTAGCTAGGGCTGGCCCCCATCAAAACTCTGCCCTTTCATGCTATGTCCTCATTCTCTACTCACCCCCAGCTCCATTATCCAAATCTATCCTCAAGACAAGATCTGGTGTGCAATTTATTCAAGGTGTAAATTGGCTTAATAAGTTATCCCTCCCAAAGGTAACTTTATTTCCCATCCCTTTGAACTTCTTCATGTCACAAGGAACTTCATACCTTATCAGTCTCTCTGCCACTGGGACCTCTGTGATTAGAAGGCAGAAAAGAGAGCTTCTCCTCAAATCCTCCACTTAAGGAAGGCATGCAGGCCAGCTTTCTCTTCATTTTCCACCCAGCCGTGCTCCTTTAGATTTCTCCATCTTACCCACTCCCCTAGACTGGGAAACTCCCCCCCTCCACCTTTTCAGTTTCCTTTTTGTGTGTTGTATTCCTCCAATCAATTATAAGTTGGTTAAAAGTAAGGTCTTTCAATTAGAAACTGAGGGAATGCCCATCAATTGGCAAATGGCTGAACAAGTTGTGGTATATTAATGTAATGGAATACCATTGTGCTACAAGAAATGGCAAGCACGGAGATTTCAGAAGAACCTGGAAGGACTTATATGAACTGATGCTGAATGAAGTGAGCAGAACCAGGAGAACATTGTACACAATAACGGCAACATTGTGCAATGATCAACTATGAATGACTGGCTCTTCTCGGTAATACAATCATTCAAGAATTCCAAAAACTTCATTATGGAAAATGCTGTCCACATCCAGACAAAGAACTTATGGAGTTTGACTGAAGATAGAAGCATACTATTTCCACTTTCTTCGGATTTATTTTTTTGTGTGTAGTTTTTTTTTTCCTTTTGTTCTGTTTTTTCTTTCACAACATGACTAATATGGAAATATGTTTACGTGATTGCTTAATAAATGTTTATTGATTGATCATAAATCTATGTGATTTATAAATTTAGATGAAATCCAAATGAAAGGGACTCCAGAGGCCATCTAGTCTAGGCATTGCATGATATAGATGAGGAAACTGAAGACCAGAGAGGTTAGATGATTTGCCCATGGTCCCACAGGGAGCAAATGCCTAACCCAGGCCCTCTGATGCCAGAGATACTGTTTCTTGCACTCTGCCATATAAAGATTGGAGTCAAAGAAATAATCTTTCATTGTAAGTTTTGAGGCATTAGGGATCTACTTGGGGTACATTTGGAGCACCTGAGGTCTTCCTGACAATCCTTAAATCACAACATGTTAGTGTCAATCAGCATACATAGGGTCCACTCTGCTTCTAGCCTAGAGCAGGGAATAATTCTCCCAAAAGCAAGGCAAGAAATTTGCCTTGAGATGAGGTGATAGCTCAGCATCTGCTTTCCTTTGCCACCTGACCTCATGTTAGAAACTTAAGGCAGCTAGGACAGATACTTCTTTCTTTTTCCAGATCACAAATACGTGCTTGAAATGTTTTTGATTTTGCTTTTGCCAGCAACCAAAAGGAAAATGTGACCTGTCTAGTCTCAGTTGGAAAAGAAAAAGAAAAAAAAAACTAACTTGCTCCAAGGCTATAAACCATCACATGCCTTTCTCACATAACCCCATTTCTCTAAGAAAACAGCATTAAGATAAGTTATTTCTTAAGGGGAGAAGTAGAGGCCTTTCATAAACACATGATCCTTTTAACTTTTAACAGAGAACAGAAACAAAGGAAACTAAGCCAAGGAAATCAGTTTGCTCCATCAAGCAGAAGGGAAACTGAAATGTGCATTTTCTAGAAATATTTTCAATTTCCTTCTTATGGCTGGTTTAATTCAACATTTATTAAAC
Organism: Trichosurus vulpecula; assembly: GCF_011100635.1. Taxonomy (NCBI): domain Eukaryota; kingdom Metazoa; phylum Chordata; class Mammalia; order Diprotodontia; family Phalangeridae; genus Trichosurus; species Trichosurus vulpecula. The sequence continues at coordinate 556,411,614 of NC_050573.1, read as the reverse complement.
ACCTACTATTTGCAAGAGTATGTCCTAATCACTAAGGAAAAAATATTTTAGATGGAAATTTATACCCTCAAAGGGCATTTGATCTGCCAGAGGTCAGATAGGAACTATATACAGATAAATATATAATACAATATAGCATGTGATAGATGGGAATAAACTGGTCTGTATAAGTTGCTTTAGGAAAATTTGAGGAAGGAGAAAACACTTTTATTTAGGAGGAGCAAGGAAGGCTGTATGAAGAAGATGGAATCCTTGAAGAAGAAGAAAAAAGAATTTTAATAGGTAGAGATGAGAATAGAGCATGATATAGGCATAGGGGATAGCCTAGTAATTGTATAGAAGTAGGAGAGAAGGTCAAGATTAGGGAAGAGGTGTTACTCCAGCTAGAACATAGGAGAGCCTGAAGAGGAGTAATGTGAAATAATGCCGCAAAGGTAGATTGAAGCCAGAATACGAAGGGCCTAAAAAAAGACCGGCCCAAAGAACTTGTGCACCATTCTAGAGACAATGAGAAGCCAGTGAATGCTATTGATGAAGGGAGTAATATCTGCTACTTAGGAAGACAATTTTGGCAGATTTGGGAAGGATGGAAATTCAGATGCAGAGGCCAGTTAGCAGGTTATTGCAATAGACTTGCTGAGTAATAGTAGAGAACTGAACTAATGTAGCAAGGACCATACCATGGACCATGCATGGGGACAGGCCTGCGTCTGGTTCTTTGCTAAAGGACATGCAAAATCCATTGACACATGATTTTTCCTCTCTGGTATGTCCTGTGACATTCAAAAATGATTGTCAATTAAGTCAGGAGGAAACACCCTCTCAGTGAGGTATGAGAACTGCAGAATTGTTCCATCTCTCCCATTTAGTAGGCCAGCACTCTTGGAATACATCCAGGACCGGAAGACCTGGCCCTTTATGTGTTTGTCCTTATATTTAAAAGTCAAGCTTTGCCCTTGAATTCTTTTACGGGCTTTCTAGGCCTTCCATGCCCCTATGTCTTTTGTTTTGCATTGTCTTCCTTTTGATTTAAAGTTAATTATTACTTTAGACACTTACTAGTTGAATGACTCTGGGCAGAATACTTATCTCTCTATGCCTCATGACCTCTTACGTCTCTACCAGCTCCAAATGTACTATCTTATGAAATTACAGGCTTGACATACCTAGTATCATTAATTGGCTTTTTGAAAACATAATGTCAAGGGAAAGATACAATCTTATCTCCTATGGGGTTGACACGTGCTAGTGACTGGGTAAGTACCATGCTTCAGGAAAACCTCTCCTCCCAGGAAAGGCAAGGGGCAAATGGTGACCTAAGCCAATATAAATCAGGGGCTGGGGCCTGCCAAGAGCCAGAGATTCTCAGAGTGATGAAATCTAAGACAGAAGTAGGGAAAATTAGGGAATGAAGCAGAAGCCGCAAGCCAGGGAGGCCTGTACAGGAGCAGAAGAAAAGTTATCAGAGAACACATCAAACTGATTGTTTGTCTAATACTGTCTATTGTCGTTTGATCATTTTTCAGTTGTGTCCAACTCTTCATGACACCATTTGCGGTTTTCTTAGCGAAAATACTTAGCAAAGATTCCATTTCCTTGTCCAGCTCAGTTTACAGGTGAGGAAACTGAGACAAAGAGGGTTAAATGACTTGCCCAGGTCACACAACTAGTAAGAGTGTGAGGTAGGATTTGAATTCAGGTCTTCCAGACTCTAGCCTGGCACTTTATTCACTGTGCCACATATCTGCCCCTAGGGTCCTTACCCAGCTTAAAATCTAGGAATGAAAAAGTATTTATTATGTATATACTTAGTGTCAAGAACTGGGCTAAGTGCTGTGGCTACAAATAGAAAGAATAAGACAATCCCAACTCTCAAGGAGCTTGTACTCTAATTGAGGGAGACAACACATAAAGAAAAAGTCATGAGAGAAGATGCAGAGGCCCAGGAGTCCTAAGGTTTCAGCTGTCGGTTACATCAATAGGTCAGATGGCAGGTAGTGCACAGGGCCTGAAGGGCAGAGAGGAAGGACCAAGGATAAGATCTGGAGGACCTCTGTAGGTAGTAGCAGGGCATATGGTAAGGCCTAATGGCCCTCTTTCTCCTCAGAAGGAAGAAAGTTGCTGACTCCATCTCTCTACTCGGGACATTATCACCGGCTGTGCCCCATGCCTAGTATGCTCCCCCTTCTCATTCTCTGCCTCTGGGCTTCCCTGGGTTCCTTCCCAGCTAACATCTCGTCTTCTACAAAAAGCCTTTCCTCATCCTCCTCTATGCTAGTCCATACCTTCTATTGATTATCTGCAATTTATCCAATCTATATCTTGTTTGACCATAGTTGTTTTCATGATGTCTCCTTTATTAGGCTTTGAGATCCTTGAGAACAGAGACTGTCTTTTGCCTATGTTTTTATCTCCAGCACCTAGCTGGTAGCAGGTGCTCAATTAATGTTTACCAACTGATTGACTCATATCTCATCCATTCAATAAATACATAGCTAAGCAACCTTGGCAAAGTACAAGATAAGTTCACAAGTAACTATAGTACAAGTCAGAATGTAAATGACTAGAAAAGGTCCAAAGTACTCTGGGGATTCAGAAGAGGGAAAGAGTACATCTGGTTGGGAGAATCAGGGAAGATTTCATGAAGGAAGTGACATTGGAGTATGGTCTTCAAGACATATTGACAGAATATGGAGGAGGAGAGGAGAGGGAAGGAGGGAATTCCAGTTGAAAGGAATAACAGAAAAAATATGGAAAATATAGGAAATAATAAGGCTGTTCAGAATACAGTGAAGCAGCCTAGTTTGGCTAAAATGATACAGGCTGGTACAATGACACTTTGGAGTCAGGACATGGAAGGCCCTACCACATTTACAAGTTTAGACTTAATTATTTTTATGAAGGAATGGTGACTGGTTTTAATCGTCTTAACTGCGTAACATTGACAGTAAAAAAAGTTGAGCTTCAGACCAGACAAATGTTTCCACAGCAATTAATAATTATAAATACAGTACTCCAATACTCCGATGGAACTATGGCCTCATTTAGTTGCAACCCATTAATCCCTGCCCATCCCTTGCAGTTCTTATCTGGGTTACTTCAGACCAGGCCCCACCCAGGCCAGGCCAGTGATTTAAGTGCCAGGTCAAGATGAAGGTTTACTCACGGTCCATAAAAATGTGATAAAAACATGACTGATATTGTATTAAGATTTTAAAAGGGGTGGGGCAGCTAGGTGGCACGGTGAGTAGAGCAGCAGCCCTGGAGTCAGAAGATCTGAGTTCAAATCCAGCCTCAGACACTTGACATGACACAGTTACTAGTTGTGTGACCTCGGACAAGTCACTTAACACCAATTGCCCTGCCTTCCCCCTCAAAAAAAAAAAAAGATTTAAAAAAAGACACAAGTACTGGTTAAATTGGAGGTAGGTAGGTGACTCAGTAGATAAAACACTGGGCCTTGAGTCAGGAAGACCTGAGTGCAAATCTGGCCTCAGACACTTACTGGCTATGTGACCCCGGGCAAATCACTTAACCTCTGTTTGCCTTAATCCTCTGGAGAAGGAAATGTCAAACTACCCCAGTACCTCTGCCAAGAAAATCCCATGGACAGAATTCCAAGATGTTACCACAACCCACCCCATACCACTACCTGCTAGTGTTCCTTGGCCCACCAGACAAAATCTTCCTTCTCTGGAAACTCCTCTAGGAATATACTACCAAATTTTGACCGCTTTGGTCATTACTGAGGGGCTACCCCCTTTTTCTGTGGGAAATAAATGAAGACTCCCCTTCATCTTCTTCCAGGGACTAAAGATTATTTACCAAGTCAACTAAAGGATCCCTTTTCTTCCATGTGAATGCCCACTCACCAAATACAAAAAGACAACTGCACTTCCTCCATATCATTAAAAAGCAAAGTGCCTTGCAATAATTCTATTCCTTATTCCCCCAAACCCTTTCTAGGAAGGAGCTGTCCAAACCATCCTATAGAAAACTTGATAATTAAAAAAACTAAATCATTTCCCTAGGTTGTGTAGAATCTTGTGAGTGTGTGTTAACTCCACAGGGGGAATGGAACAAAGAAAGGATGAAGAGGCTAACTGAGATTATGTCCAAAATTCCTTATAAAGCGAGTCTTCCTGAAAGTCGGATCTAAGAAATCACTGGGTCTCTCCCTATTTCTAGGGAAGTATTACTTATTGAAGCTACAGTCTTGGAAATGGCAGACACCCATCCTGAATAAGTAGAGGTTGATGACAAAGCAGTTATTTTAAAAAATTCATGCCGAGAAAATCTGGAACTCAAATTTTTAAAAAATGAATGTTAAAAACTGGGGAAAATATTATTTCAGAAAAATAAAAATCCACACTGGTATTCAATAACACCCAGCTACCTGAGGATGCTATGGGAAATGGAAAACTCACTGAACATGATGGCAAGAGGTCCAACCTTGGAACTTCTTCATAGTAAAATGGGTGCCCTGATCAAAAGCAACGGTACAGGACTTTAAGAAAGAAGAGATGTTCTCTTAGGGCAGGAGTTCTTAACTTTTGAGGGGGTCATAGATCACTTTGGCAGGTGAATGAAGACAACGGATGACTAAGAATTTTTTTTAATTCACAGTTGATGGAAATGCTAGCTATATGAGATGGTTTAGGCAATCATAATAGATTTCATTTAGCCCTGTCCATAAGAACCAGCACAGAAGCTGACTGTACAAGTACTGACTCCTCTAAATTCATAATATCCATCCTTACAACACACTCCTTCCTCCTTGATTAACCACCACAACTGAGACTCAGAAAGGAGGTCTTCAACTAAACTGCCAAGCATTCAAACTCTACTTCAGAGAGCACAAATCTGATGGGCTAGCCACATTGTTCAAATGCCAATCATACACTTGCCAAAAAGATTATTTTGTGGAGAATTCACACAGGGCAAGCACTCACATGGTGGCCAGAAGTGATACAAGGACACTCTCCAGGTCTCTCTTAAGAACTTTGGAAGTGATTATGTGAGATGGGTGACACTGGCACATGATCACTCAGCATGGAACACCCTCATCAGAGAAGGTGAAGCCCCTCAAAAGAATTGAAGCCCCTCAAAAGAAACACAAAACACATAAATTGACCACCCCAAATGTTCACACGGACTATTTGCGCCTGACCTGTGGTATAACATTCTTAGCTCATATTGATCTGATCAGCCACAGTCAGACACACTGTAACTTGACTCTAGCATAGTGATGTCATTTTGGCCCTCTTCAAGAATGAAAGACAACAACCAACCAGCCTGGTGGTCAATATGTAGCAATCCCTTGTGTGTTTGGTGTTCCCCTGCCTCCCACCCCCTTCTAAGCCACAGTGACTTAAGTATATTGCCTCCAATCCTACTGAGGTCCTACACTTAGAATAGCCAGAGATTTGGCTGGATCATGTCCCTTATCCAAGGAAAACTCATACTAACAATCCCTCAAGTCTAGATACAAAGACCTAGGTGACTTAGCATGACCAGGTGGAGTAGAGGGACTATCCAAATGGAATAGTCACTCATTTAACAAGCATTTATTAGGTTCTTATCATGTGCCAGGCACTATGCTAAACACCAGAGATACAAAGAAAGTCTTTCAAGGATGTTCTGAAGTTGGGTGGAATAGAAGAACTCATCGCTATTTCTATGCAATTTTACTAACATCCTCATATACAACCCTAGATGTTTCTATGCAATTTTACTCAAATCCTCCTAAGCTGATTAATAATTATTTCCACTCATTCCATGTTTCAAAAGCCATATTCAAAGCTTCATATGGGAAAGAGTATCATCACCCTCCACCCGTCTAATGTAGAAACAAACAAATGGTGCTTTCCTCTTCCCACAGTCTCCAGGACACGTATTTGCATGCATAGCCCCTTTTGCCTCAACAGTTACTAGGGCTTGTCCAATCTCATGCTGAAATATCACCAGTTGATATTCCTAAGCCTGTCTGGGGGTCTGGCTGGGAAGGCCTATTGCTATAATCTGATGCCACTGAGACTGTCCAAAAGGCAATATCTAATTGTAACCAAAGCAAGCAAGTCATAAGGAATAGGGGGAAGCGAAGGAGGAAGGGATAATACAGCCAGCCCACCAAACCCATCTCTTTCTAAAACTTTCACTCCCTCCTTTTGTGGAGCCATCTCCACAAATGTAGAGCAGGCCATTTTAGCCACCTAAAAGGCACAAAAGTCGCTAAACATTTGGGGTTTCTAAATGGCTCCGCTGACTATCCAAGGGCAAATCCTTTGAAAGTCTGCAAGCTTATAGAACTCAGCAACTAACAAAAAAATTCTGAGGTGCCCTCAGTGGACCACCCTCTCACAAGCCATTGTTCTAATGATTCATTAGCTTCCTGGCTAAATTTCTCCTGCTACAACCCCAGTTCTTGGTGGTAAGAGCTTGGCCAGCCTCAAACTCTCCCTTCTGAAGGAAGTTACTCCCAGCGAGGTTACTCCTAAGGGATAAGAATGGGATAATTCAGAGACTATCTTTCCACAGATGCCAGTTCCCCATCCTCATGATAGCTTCTGCTCCCATTCTCTTCCCGTATAGACCTCTCAAGGTCTCTCTTAAGAACTTTGGAAGTGATTATGTGACATGGGTGACACCTGATAGAATATTTAACATACTCTCTGGTAATACCTCTGAGTCATGCTTCTCACCTGTAACCTCTTGGCCCTAGTCTCCATAGTCAGTCAATAAACACGTATGAAGCACCTACTAAGTGTCAGACAGTGTGCTAAACACTGGGGATACAAAGAAAAGTAAAAAGAGTCCCTACTCTCAAGAAGCTCCCAGTGTAAAGGGGAAACAATAGGAAAACTATATACAAATAAGATACAAGGATAAACTGGAGATAATCAACCAAGGGACTGGATTAGCATTAAAGCAGATTAGGAAAGGCTTCTTATAGAAGGTGGGATTTTAGCTGGGACTTGAAGGAAGCCAGGGAAGCCAGGAGGCAGGGATGAGGAGGGAGAGAATTTCAGGTATGAGGGAAAGCAAGTGAAAATGTCCAGAGGAAGGAGATGCAGCACATTGTGCAAGAACAGCAAGGAAGCCAGTGTTACTGGATCTCAGAGTACATGCAGGTAAGTAGGGCCTAAGACTGAATGGACCAACTAAACCCCAGAGATGGCTGCTCTGTTCCTTTAAGGGAAACTAACCCAGATGCCACACCTAGCACGTGTCCTCCAATAGGTTTGTAAAAGAGGTACACCCAACATGTTGGGGGCTTTCCTTCTGTACTCTTTACATTGCATGGCCATCTGCGGAGCATGCAGACTGGTTGTCATTTACTCTTGTTACCCGATCAGTCAAACTTTTCTTTTCTGGTCACTCTCTTGCATATTTATATTCTTTATATGACTTCCTCCATATAACTTTTGATTTGTAATATGTTTCAGTGTGCTTAAACCCACCACTCATTCCTCAATTTCCATTTGGGTTATTAACTTCAATTCTTCAGAAAGTATAGCACTGCATGAAGGGTTAGGACAGCGCCTTAGAATAAATAGATAATATTGATTTTATAAAATATAAAATTTTTTGCATAAATAAAATCAAGGCAGCTACAAGTGTGCTAATTACTTAGAATAAATTAAAATAATTAAATTCATTGACATGTTCAACAAATCTTATAACTGTGGTGGTTGTTGTTCTTCATTCTCAAAGAGGACCAAAATGACATCCCTCTGTTAAAGTGAAGGTACAATGCATCGGACGATGACTAAGCAGACCAATGTGAGTTCAGAAGGCTCTGCCACACACAGGTCAGGCACAAATAGTCCATATGAACATTTGGAGTGAAAAGGTCTCTAAATTTGCATATCTCACATTTCTTATAACTATATTGTTAAAAAAATCTTTTAATATGATGTAATTCCTCCCTTTACTACTACTGTTTGTTTTATAAGATTTGGCATTGAGTTCAAAAGATGTTGACATATTCTTTAATTCTTCACTATGAAACCACAAGTCACACTGGATATTTGGATATTAATATTTGGGGCAGGTAGAATGACAGGATAGAATGACAGGACTAGAGTTCAGGAAGACCTGAGTTCAAATTTGGCCTCAGATACTTATTAGTAACTGGTTGCCTCAGTTTCCTCATCTGTAAAATGAGCTAGAGAAAGAAATGGCAAGCCACTCCAGTATCTTTGCCAAGAAAACCTCAAATGGGGTCATGAAGAGTTGGACAGGACTGCAAATGACTGAACAACAGCAAGTATTAGCTATTCCACCAAGAGTCCATTTTTCAAAGTCAGTTTTGATTGTAGCCCATGGGCTATGGAGTTTAAATTGCTCAAGCTCCCAAATCTAGTGACATTGTCTTAATCCTCATTCTCTTGGCAGCCTTTGACACTGTTGATCACCTCTCTTCCTAAATATTCTTTCCTCTCCAGATTTTTGTGGCACTGTTCTCTCCTAGTTTTCTTCTTTTCTGCCCAACCATACTTTCTTAGTCTCCTATATTGATCTTCCTCCATGTTGTGCCCATTTAACAATGGGTGTTCACCAAGAGTCCTTTCTTGGCCCTCTTCTTAACTCTTCCTATACTATCTTGCATGGTGATCTCATTAGCTACCGTGGGTTCAACTATCATCTTTTGCACGACTTAAAGAGCTATGTATGTCCAGCCCTAGTCCACCTCCTGAGTTCCTATCCTACATCACCAACTGCTTTCTGGGTATCTCAAACTGGATGTCCCATAGACAGACATCTCAGACTTAACATTTCCAAAAGAGAATTTTTTATGTTTCCCCCCAAACACTTCTGTCTTCCCGATTTTCCCATTACTGATAAGGGTACAATCATTCTTTTCATCACTCAGGCTCACAACCTCAGTATCATCTTCAGCTCACACATCTAATCTATTCCAAGTCATTTTATCTACCTTCACAACGTCTTTCCTCTGTGTCCACAACATCTCTCCTCTACATCCACTTCTCTTTGCCTACATAGCCACCACCATGGTGCAGGCTTTCAACATTTCACTACTGCAATAGCCTCCTGGTTTAGCCTTTCTACCTCAAGTCTGCTTCACTCCAGTCCATCCTCCATTCAGCTGTCAAAATTGTTTTCCTGAAGTGTAGGTCTGACCATGTCTTAGTCATCCACACAATGCCTTCTTACCTCCAAGATCAACTATAAAATGCTCTGTTTGGTATTTAAAGCCCTTTCCAACTTGGCCCCTTCTTACCCTTCCATTCTTCTTATACTTTACTCCCCTCCAGCCACTCTCTAATCCAACTACACAGATGTGTTTATTGTTTCTCACATGTGATTCTCTATCTCCTGACTCAGCGCCTTTTCACTGGCTGATCTCTCTCCCTCCCTTTCCTCCCTTACTTCCTTACTTCTCTGGACTCCTTCAAGTCTCAGCTCAAATCTTGTCTTCTGTAACAGGCTTTTCCTGGTAATTCTACCACCACTCACCACTGCTAGTGCTTTTAAGCTATACGCAGCCAATTCTCATCATTCACAGTATGGGCAGCTAGGTGGCACAGTGGATAGAGTGCTGGGCCTGGACTCAGGAAGACCTGAGTTCAAATCTGGCCTCAGACACTTACTAGCTGTGTGACCCTGGGCAAATCAGTTTACCCTATTTGCCTCAGTTTCTTCCTCTGTAAAATGAACTGGAGAAGGAAATGGCAAACCACTCTAAGATCTTTGCCAAGAAAACCCTAAAGGGTGTCAGGAAGAATCAGACGCAATTAAAGGCAACTAAACAACAACAAGAAAATGTTCTGTAAAGCCACCAAAAACACTGAATTAGTATATACTGAACCATGGCTCGTAGGGGAAATATAGGGGTAGGTTCTTGTAAGCTTCTGGTCACATTTATTTTAGCACTCACATACAGATTGGCAAATTTCCTCTTCCTTTTTCTGGAGGTACTGTAGTGTTGATTCATGTCTAAACAAAGCCTAGTTTGTGTATATATATATATATGCATATATATATTATATATAGTCTCCATAAGACACACCACAGCCTTCTTGAACTAGGCAACACTTCAGCACAGATCTGGGGAGCCATTTTAAACAGCAAAATCACCCCCCAAAAAGCACAAAAATGAGGAAAATAGGGCACTAAAGTGATGACAAAAAAGACACTTGCTCACAGTATGACAGCTGAAACAGGAAGGCAATGTCAACTCAAATTTTTTTATGGCTCTGTACAGTTCCACAAATGATCCTGAAATCACTGTTTGATTTGGGGGTTATACGTACATTTTAGGGAATAGGAGAATTAGCAAATATGGAAACCTCAAATAAGGAGGGTCAACTGTATGTCTTATACCTACACAGTTATTTTCATATTGCTTCTGTCATTAGAATCTGAGCCCCTTGAGAGCAGGCACCATGTTTTTGCTTTCTGATATATCCCCAGTGCTTAGCACAGTGTATGGCACATAGTAAGTTTTTAATAAATGCTTGTTGATTGTCATCCCAGGCCACTGAAGCATTTTTACGTCTATCTCTTGGATAATATTAACATTCTGGAATATGAAACATGGTGCCAGGTCATGTTGCAATATTCCATCTTCATTTGGGAATTTCCGGAATTCCAGGAAAAGTATTCCTTCTCAATATATCAATATATTTATCAGAGTTCATCATTCTCTCAACAGGAATGCAGTTATCAGGCCCATTGGGAGTAAAAAATCCCCAAAACATTTTGAGAGGTTGTATAGTTTGATGAAGATGTCTACATCTTATAGACTCACCTAGTTTCCTTCCAACAATGAGTTTGTTGTAGCCTTGAAAAAAAAAAGTGAATTCTATTGGTGTTCTCTTTTTACAATCTCCAGTTCTCCAGTCTTTTTGTTGTCTTGCTTATGGGAAGCATTTGTAACAGAAGCCCAATGAGCACCCAGTCCTTGCAACCTAGTGATATAATCTCCCATGTGGACTTTGGAGAATGGAGAGACAAAGCATGGAAAAGTATGCCACTACAGTTTCCTGTCTCCTTATTATGTGGTGAACAAAGACATCTTGCTGCCAAGCCAACATTAATTTGCCTACAGAAGAGTCCCACTTGGGTCTGTCGAATCTTTTCCCTCCCTATCTATGTTCAAGTGAGGAGGACTGTCTGCTATGGGCTGAGGGTGGGGGAGGAGCCTCAGGCTCTCTCATTAAGCACTGCCATAAGCCCCAGTGAATCATGGTCTCCTGGGCAGGCTTGTGTCTGGAATGGAGTCTAGCCCCTGTTTGTGTCTCCTTTCCTTTGGTAAGTGGCCTGATGATACTTCAAAAGTTCCAAGAAACAAAAAGTGGCAGCTAGCTGGCACAGTGGACAGAGGAAGACCTCAATTCAAATCCAGCCTCAGACATAAACTAGTTGTGTGACCCTGGGCAAGGGATTTAATCTCTGTTTGCCTCAGTTTCTTCATCTATAAAATGGGCATCATAGCAGCACCTCCCTTCCAGTGTTGTTGTGAGACCAAACGAGATGACAAGTGTAAAGTCCTTAGCACAATGCCTGGCACTCAGTAAGTGTCATATAAATATTAGTCATCATTATTATTATTAATAAGTGGTCTGATGGGAGCCCAAGCCAGAGTTTTCTGGAAGCTGAGCCTTATGAGGAGCAACCTGCTTGACCTAGCATAACAGATGATTAATAGTAGCCAAGACCCCCATGTCCTGCGGCAAGGGTGCGACTCATCCAGCAGTTATGTCTTCTTCAGAAGCACATCTGACAGAGCTGGTGCCCAGAGGAGCTCATCTTCCTCACTTGAATTAGAGCAAGGGAAGGAAAGAGGTTGAGTTGTCTCTGTGTGAGTCTTGTACTCGTGTCCAGCTCAGGATCAGACGCCTTTCCTCTGATCAAAAAGCCTTTCCTCACTGCACAGTAAATAGACAGGAAACCATAATTGCATAGTGAGGCAGGCTTTGAAATTCGTCTGGGTTTCTGGATCTGGTCAAACACACCGCACATGTGCATCTGCCTCTCATTGGCCAATCTCCTATTACCCTTGTTTCCTCTTGTGGCAGAAGTTGGTGGGTATTTTTTTTTTTTTTGCTGTTGTTGTTGTTTTAACTGGTCTTCTCATGGCTTACCCACCTTCAGAAAAAAGTCTGACATAGTGGAGAGGAGCCAAGAATAGTCTCTTCAGATGTGACAACCCCCAGAATGTCTTTGCTCATTTTCTAAGGATTAATTATGCTGTTTTGGCAGCAACAGTTTATCAGTTCTTGTTGGGTTTTTTTGTTTTGGATCACAGACTCCTTCATGCCTCAGGATGACTCATCCCGCTTAACTGTGGTCTTGAGCATTCCTTGAAATGTTTGGCTACAATTTTTGGACATTCCTTTGGAGTAATACCCATTCTTTAAAAACAACAGAATTAAAAACACAACAAAAGAGATTAAATGCAAGAAGCCTTTTACATTTTCCCCAGTTGCTAGTGCCTTCCCTTCCCAGATGGCCTTCCGTATACTCTATAAGTCTTATGTATAACTAGTTAATTTACATGTTATCTCCCCTAGGCAGCTAGGTGGTGCAGTTGATGGATCACTGGGCCTGGAGTCAGAAAGACCTGAGTTCAAATCCAGCCTTATAACCTACTAGTTGTATGACCCTGGGCAATTAACTGAACTTCTGTTTACCTCAGTTTCCTCAACTGTAATTTGGTAATAATACTAGCATCTACCTCTCAGGGTTGTTCTGAAGATCAAATGAGAGATTTATAAAGTGCCTGACACATAGTAGGTTCTGTCTAAGTGCTCATCCCCTTCCCTCCCTTGCTCATTGGAATGTGAGCTCCTTGAGGGCAGGGGATCTTCTTGCCTTTCTTTACATGCCCAGCACTTAGCACAGTGCCCAGCAGGTAGTAAAAACTTAATAAATGCTGGTGGACTGACCAGCTGACTGTTGTGGACTGTATGCCATGTAATCCAGCATTCGACTGACAGGGAACTAATTAAGGGTGGGGAAACCAGCTCTATTTGGTTTCACTCTGCCAAAGTCAGATGTTCTGAGTCAACCCACTGTCAAGAGAGATACACAGGAGCATAAGCAATGCTGTCAGCAAGCGAAACCGCATTAAAATGACTGTTTTTCCCAGATAATTAAAATATGACTGTAGAATCAAAGGGGCTGCTAGCTAGCTTAGTGGATAGAGCACCAACCAAGCTTGGAGTCAGGAAGACCTGAGTTCAAATCCGACCTCGGATACTTACTAGCTGTGTGACCCTAGACAAGTCACTTCACCCTGTTTGCCTCAGTTCCCTCATCTATAAAATGAGCCAGAAAAAGAAATGGCAATCTACTCCAGTGTCTTTACAAAGAAAATCCCAAATGGGCTCATGAAGAGTCAGACATGATCAAAATGACCAGAACAACGACAAAAGAAGAACCACAAGAAACGTTACAGATTGGGGGTGGGGGACAGAACAGAGATATTTGCAGCAAACATCTCTGATGAAAGTCTGATATCAAAATTGTGCGATAATTAGTACAAATATGTGTGATCAAGAACCAGGTTCCAATTGACCTGTGATCAGACATAAACAAATTGCTTGTAAATCAGAAGGCCAGCACCTTAGGGCAAGAGTTTGTCCTGCTCAAGCCAGCAGCACAGGAATGTGACCAGAAATACACAAGGATTCTCAATGATAACTATAATATCCACAGCCCCTGCGGAACATTTCAAGTCCCATGACATTGTTTAAACTGAGTCTCCCTACATGGAGTCATAGAAGTATGCAGCTGGAGAAGACTAAAGACTCTGTTCTACTCCCAACAGAAATCCAGCCTTAGACACTTATGGTGTGACCCTGGGTCAAGTCCCTTAATGGCACGCAGCCTCAGTTTCCTCATCTGTAAAATGTGGACAATAACAGCATCTAACTCACATAGTTATTACAAGGGTCACAGGAGATGATTTAAGTGCTTTGCAGACTTTAAAGTTTGTAGAAATACTCGGTATTGTATTATTAGATTAGAAACTGAGTTCCTTCAGAAGGCCAGTTTTTTTGGTTTGGTTTTGTCTTTTCATGCCCTGCACCTGGTAAAATGCTTTGGACAAAGTAAACATTTCACAAATGTTTGTTGAGTTGAATCAAACCTATTTAATTTTATAGATGAAGAAACTGGGGCATGCACAGGTCAAGAGAGTTGTCCAAGCCAGTGAGTGGAAGAACCGGGACTAGAATCCAGGTCTCCAGACTTCCAGTCTATTTTTCCCATGAGACCGTGTCTCTATGTTGGAGTGTTAGAGCTACAACAGGATCCACTTGTAAAGTGTGAAGTCTTTCAGACTCATGTCTTATATGCCTGAAATCTATCTTCTTTTAGCTACAGGTCTTGCTCAAGTTTCTTATAAGCTCATTGTACTAATGTCTAAACAACTTAGCCTTTTCTCTACAAGATATAGTATATTCAACTGCACAAACTAGTTTTTTTAATTATCAATCTTTCATTTTCTTACACATCTCAAAGGTTGTTGAGCAATGTATCCTGACTGGAGAGTATTTCTTCAATGTCTATTCTAGTGATATTATGTCTGAAGAGAGGCTAATTTGGATGGATACGCTTCATTGTGAAAAATGAGACTTTCACTTTGGAGCCCTTCCTCACTGGGAAGCCAGCCGTTTCAGCTGCAACATGAGAAAGTGGAGTTCCCTGTCCAATAGCTTGGTGTTATATTTTGTTTAAACCAAACTATTAGATACAGTTGGATAAGCTACTGCCAATGAGACAGCTATAAACTGTTTATCATTATTTTGAGAAAAGACTTTCTGCCCCTGCAATGCTCACTGTAGAGTGAAGAGGGCTCAGAAGTTCCTAGGCCTCACCCATCAGCAATGATTCCAAGGACCAGCATGGGAGGCCAGCTCTCCCTATGCCTTCAAACTGCATATACCTTTGGATACTCTCAAGGTTATTGTCCAGCTCACAAATAATAGCAAAATCCAACTAGTATTTGTACCTCACTCTCTGCCTTTAGGTTATTTGTAATTTTACTTTTTGAGACACTAACATTTCTGTGCTTCAGTCGTACTACATCATTTTAAGAATAACTGCTAAAATTTAAAAAAAGAGCATTGGTTCCAGTGAGAAGCTTCGGGCCACCGGAAACACTGTACGATTCTGCCCAAATACAAGTCAATTCTTTTTCCTCTTTCTTCTCCTGTTCAATTGAAATTCCAACTAATTTTCTGGCCAAAATATATGTTATGATGGCTAACTCTATGGGTGACCATCCAGCTGCATGTATAGCAGTTTCAATGACAGGCATTCTTCTTTCTCTTGACTTTTCTTATTCGGATAGTTAGCAGAACTCTTTTGAGTGACTATGCATCTCCCTTATGGATTTCTGCCTTATACTGGAGTTTGATGCAATCAGCACACCATCACCTGAAAACAGAAGCAATGGGAGAACCTCACCATCTGTAGGGAGTCCTTCTTCCATTTGGATTCTGTATTGATCATCCTCCCTGACAGTAGAAAATGACTTTGGCAAGCATATATGTCCCTATATATGCCTTGCTTGATATTAAAAATCAGAGATCTGTGGATAAAAGTTAGCTGTGTTACCTCTTTCAGAGAGCAGTTTCAGTTGAGGGATGGAATCAGAAGCCAGATGGTGAGGGACAGAGAAATGAGCTAAGGGAGAGAAAATGGAGGCAATGAGTATAGGCAGATTTTGCAGGTTTGGCAATGAAAGGAGGCTACATATAGAATAATAGCTTAGGAAGATCTTAGGATCAATAGTGTTTTATGGAGGGGAAGAAAGGACATATAGAGAGAGTGAGAGGCAATGGGGAAGGAACCAGTAGATAGAGAGAGACTGAAGATTAGAGAGACGGCTTTGAGGTCAGTCTCCTGGGGGAGATGAGAAGGGATAGAATCTAGGGTATAAGTGGAGAGCTCAGACAAAGGAAAGGACCACCTCTTCGTCACAGACTGGAGTAAAGGAACTATGTCAAAAGTTTTTGAGTACATCCTACAAGAGGGGAGAAGATGGAGTTTAGGGTGAATAACTTCTATTTTTTTCAGTAAGCTAATAAGCAAGTCCCTGTGCTAGGAGAGAGGCAGGAAGGTATGGGTTGGGAAGCTTAAGGAGAGAAGAAAAGGTTTGGAACAGCTGCTGCAGGGAATGTGAGTCAATTGTGTTTGGCCCTGTCCAACTCCTCATGACCCCATGTGGGGTTTTCTTGTCAAATATACTGGAGTGGTTTGCCATTTCCTTCTACAGCAAGTCAATTAGAAAGGAATAAAAGGATTATATCTTGTAACAGTGAGGGCCCAGTTTAGATGAGTCAACATAAATTTGTAGCGGACTCAGCACAGCTGCATGAGGTTATGTCACTTCTTCTAACACCATTCGGCTCCATGCGTTGATGTCAGTATTCACATGATTCAGTTCCCTCAATAGTGGCTAAACAAGGACCTCACTGTCAGAATACCTACTAGTAAGTTACTGGTTTTAGGTCTTCTAAACACTGTGCAATTATGAATCTCTTCTTTCCACTTTTCTGTCATTCTACAACAGCCAGAAGTATGTGGGAGCAGCAGAGCAGTGATGGTAACTCTATGGGTGCCATCTTCACAGGCTGCCAAGACCACAGAGTTTGTTTTCTAGTGGCCAATCTATTTCCAGGGATGGACCTCTCCATTCTTAGCCAGGCAGCTCTTTGCAAAGCAGGTGTATTCTGTCACTGGGACTTGAAAACTTTATAACATGGTAAATGAAAATTATTTTTGAAATTGGGGCTGGAAGGGAATTATCCACAATACTTCCCATCTATGGAGAGTGAACAGGCTTTTTTGCATAGTCATTCTGTATTGTAAAAAAATTCTCACTCTAAATCATAACTAGTGTCACCACTGAATTCTTTGTGCATTTGTCTGTCTGTATATATCTGTCTATCTATCTATCTATTTATCATCTATCTTGTCATTCAGTCATTTTCAGTCATATTCTGTCTTTGTGACCCCATTTGGGGGTTTTCTTGGCAAAGATACTGGAGTGGTTTGCCATTTCCTTCTCCGGCTCATTTTATAGATGAAGAAACTGAGATAAACAGAGTGAAGTGACTTGCCCAGGGTCACACAGCTAGCAAGTGTCTGAGGCCAGATTTGAACTCAGGAAGCTAAGTATTCCTGACTTCAAGCCTGACACCCTATCCCCCGTGCCACTTAGCTACCCATCATCTGTTTATCTATTTATCTATCTATCTGTATCATCTATCTATTACCTATCTATCATCTATCTATCTATCTACCTGTCCTTCTATCTACATATCTACCAGTTATCTCTCTCTCTCTCTCCACACACACACACACACACACACACACACACACACACACGCCTATCTATCTATCTATCCCATAGTGTTATTAGGTTCCACAGTGTTTTACATATATATTGCCTCATTTGATCTAACAAACTTGTCATGTCTTTTAAAAAAATGAAGAAACTGAGATTCAGGAGGTTTAAATCACATGGTTAATAAATGTGATGCTGACATCAGAGAAACATCATGAATGGGAACCACACTTCTCTCTCTGTGGTCACCATGATTTCTGACTGAAGGTGTCCAAAACAAAAACATTATCTTCCCTCCCTAAAATTCATTCTAAACTCCCCTACTTCTCTTAATGCTACTACTATCCTGCCAGTGACAAAGGTTTACAATCCTTGAAATCATCATTGCTGACCCTTCATTTTCCCTCAATCCAGTTATCTAATCAATTGACCAATCTTGTCAACCCAACCTCCACATCTTTCATATCTGTTCCCTTCTCTCTACTTATACTGTTGAGGTTTGGGGGTGCTAGGACCCTGAAATAGTGACACACAGATCCTGCTCGAATGAATTCAACCCAAGCCTTCTTTCTGCCAAAGAAAAAAGAGAATTTATTAAAAATCTGTCATATTGGCCAGACTCTTAAGAAATCTCAGCATTGGCTAGATGCTTAAGGAATCTGAGCACTTTCATGGAAGCAAGATGGATCTTATGCACAGAAAGACTGTGGGAGGGATCCAGGGTTGGCCAAGTAGTCTTAGGGTACTAGAGGTCAGATGCCAGGAACCAAGAGGATGGGATCAAGGGTGGGAAGGAGTCGAAGGCTATCAGGACATAACAGACAAAGGGTGGCTAGGCTAGGTTAAGGGTAACAGAGATTTGGAAATTGTGATAATGGAAACCTTATGGCCTCAGGCAAATGCCAGATCAAGTGGGGAGATTCAAGAAGAGTTCAAGGTGGGGTGTTTCAAGACCCATAGACAAATGGGACTCAAATTCTTTTGATGTAAGGGGCAAAGGTCTCGGCTTGGGCCCGTACCCTGTCAACACCACATACATCTAGTTCAGGTTCTCATTCCTCCCTTGCTTGCAATATTGCAATAGCCTCCTAGTTAGTCTTCCTGACTCAGGTCTCTTCCTTTTCCATTCTATGCTTCATACATCAGCCAAACACCATATTACTTGCTTGCTCAAAAAGCTTTAGTGACTCGCTATTGCTCTCAGGATAAAATATAACTCGGCGTTTAAAACCTTTCAGAGTCTGTCTCCATCCCCTCTTTCCAAGATGATTCTGCATTGGTCCCCCTCATGTACTGCATGACCCTATCAAGCTAGCCTCTTTTCCATGTACAACATCATGACACTTATTTCCCACTTCCCTGCCTTTGCATAGGTTGTCTCCTGTGCCTTGAATGTTCTTCCTTGTCAACTCTACTTTATGGAATCCCTAATTCTTTCCAAAGCTTACAGAAGTTCCACCTCCTTCAAAGGTCCTTTCCAGATGGCCCCAGTTCTTACTGCTCCACTGTGTATTTATTTTATATACATCCAGTATTTAATTATCTGTGCACAAGTTGAATTCCCCAGTAGAATTTGAGTGACTAGCTCACTTTAGTCATTGTATCGCCAGCATGTAGCAGAGTGCTTAGTACTCAGCTGGCTGATAGTTAGAACTGAAAATTACTTTAGAGCTCTTTTATCCACTCTCCTTAATTTAACAAGAAAAAAATTAAGGATCAGAGAGATTAAGTGACTTTCACAAAGTCATACTCTAAAAGGCAGGACCTAGATTAGAAGCCAGATTTTTTAATTGTCTGTCTAGTGTACTTTCCAAAGAACCACAGTATATCAGATTGCTGTACTTCTGTCCTTTGAGGAAAAGCTTTGTATGTTCAAGTATAGATTCAACACAGAAACCCAAACTCATTTATCCAAGGAATTGACTTAAAAGGTGAAAATGCCTTACACTTATTATGGCAATAAAATGATTTGAATTTGAGAAGAATTTTTTTTTATAACAGCCTGCCTATGGTCCCTGATTTTTTGCCTAAGAAGGATGTGTGAATTAGCTGATCAAACCTACATTAAAATTTATTAGCAAATTTTCAATGAAGTAAACTAATAATAGCTAGCATTCATATAGCACTTTAAGGTTTGCAAAGCCTTTTACAAATATTAACTCATTTTATCCTTACAACAATCCTGGAGTCAGGAGTTCTCTCTATTATATCTCTATTATATAGATGAAAAAACTAAGGCAGAGTTTATTAAGTGACTATCCCAGGCTCATATAGCTAGTAAGTATCCAACACAGCATTTGAACTCAGGTCTTCCTGACTCCAAGTCCAATCCACTGAGCCATGAACCTGCCTCCAAAAAGATTACTTAGAATCAGCACTAATGGGTATTTGTTAGGCTAAAGTTGAGAACAGGTTACTTCTTTAGTTATACGTGATTTAGGGCAAAAAATGCTAAAAATCACTTTAGAAAGATTAATAAGAAAAGTAATTCCATGAACAATTGTCCAATTTGTCCTGATTTTAAAACCTGCAATAAAAGATGAACTATAGGAAATGTTGCTCCAAGTCACCAATAATAAGAAAAACACAAAGAAATGCAATTCTGATGTTGAGGTTTAGAGTTGGGAGAGCTGGTTCAGGTGTGAAAGTGTTAAGGGTGAGATGAAGTCCAGGAACCCCAAGACTGGAGCTCCCAGACAGAGTCATTGGGGGGGGGGGATACCCCTCAAGGACCCGAGTACTGGAGAGGGTCGGGGCCATCTGGAATGAATTCACAATCTCAAGCATTCTTTAAGTCAAGGTGGCAAAGATTTATTACACTTTTCAGAGGGCAAGAGTTCTTAGGGAACCTGCAATAGGGGTGCAGGAAAAGTGGTTAAGGGGTGGCCAATTCTTAAAGGAATATGCACTTTTGTATCTATTGCACAGGTATCTTACCCAGAGTTCACTGGGAAATAGCCCAAAGTGGAGCTACATAGAGGTGTGGTTTTAGGCCTGAAATGTCACTAAATCAACTAGCCATCGGGGCCAACTGGAAAATACACAGGCCACTCCCATCAATGTCTTGTTAGACAAGAAAAATGTAAGGGAGTATACATAGGTCTAGGTCTAGCACGCATCTGATAGGTCAGTGAGTACTGAATATCTCTACGACCTAGTACACAGCCAGTTCATCATGTACACAGCTGTCAGACTAATAAACTCTATAGGCACAGCTGGCCACTGTATCAAGAAGAGAGATAAGTGTTTTGCTAGGTGTGTTAGTAAAGTAATAATAATAATGTAGATGGTAATTGTCAAAACGCCTTGCAGTACACAAGACTCTCCACATAGAAGGTAGAAGAAGTAAACCATTTATTCAGACACCGGAGAACTATATCCCACAAGTCATCTACTCAATCTATTACAGCAGTAAAGCATTTGATACACAATATTACAGCCTGGAGCCTCGCCATCCCAAAACTTCTCAGACCCCTTGCTGGGGTCTTCCCAAAAACAAACTTACAGTACAGCTGTCACAGTCTGTTCAGCTATCAGAGGTCCACTTGCTTTACCTCAGCTCTAATAGTCACAAATAGTCACAACAGCCATTAACAGCCATAACAACTCTCTGTCTCTCTCTCTCTCTGTCTCTCTCTCTCTCTCTCTCTCTCTCTCTCTGCATTTCCTGTGACATAACTTTCTTTTTCTGTCAGGAAGCTCTTCCCACCACATGTGATTTAGGCTTCCTGTGACATAAACAGGTCACATGGCCTATTAATGGGTGGGAAAGATCTTCAAATCTAAATTGCTATTACATTTGGCCCCAAGATCTTTCTTATCCATCACATAGGGCAGTTGGAATTCTGGGATAACTGGTGTCAACAGAACTTTACACAACAACATAACAGAGATAACACAAGATAAGCATATAAAACAATGATTTGAATTTGAAAAGAATTTTTTTTATAACAGCCTGCCTATGGTCCCTGATTTTTTGCCCCCCTCGAATGAATGGGGCCCAAAATCTTGGGGTAAGGGGTGAAGGTCTTGTCCTCCGAAGCTTCTTCCTGCTGAAATTGGATGTAGAGCTGTCCCTGCCCCAAGAGACAAAAAGTCCTATTCAAGAGATCAGTTCTTTAGTAAGCTGGCATCTGGAATTTGATTGATGCCAGGTCTGGGGATGACACATCATAGTCATGGACAGGTCCAGAGGTGATATCCAAACACATCAGAGGGTGACATATGGCTTAAGCGATCATGCATCTGCAGGTGGATAGCACTAAGTCTGCAAGAAATAAATCTCACAAACAAATTTAGCAGACAAAAGCCAAAAAGAAACAAAGAGACTATTGTAGCCTCATTCATGATAGAATACATGAGTCAAGGATACAGTTTCATAACTATTTTGTCCTCAGTAAACCACTGTTACAGTGTTATCTTCACCACATGCTATAATTTCTGCAGCCTTTGGAACATCTTCTGGCTTCCATTTTACCCATACTTTAGCTCCCAATTTTATTCTATCAGTAGAACCAAATCTTTCCTTTCCTCTGATACTTATTTTGGAAGGAGGGTCAGTTTTCACAAAGGGTATTGTTTCACAAAGAATAATAATCACTTGAAATATTCTACCATTTTTACAAAACTGTATAAGTTCTTCACCCATATTCGGGAGTGTCACAATAATTTCTCCTTGGTAGCTAGAATCTATCACTCCAGTCAATACATGTATCCCTTGAGCTGCTAATCCTGGTTTAGGCAATATCCATCCAAAATGATTCTTAGGGATTTTCATACATATTCCAGTAGAGATTTTTCTTATCTCTTTCCTATCCAACCAAAAGCCCTCTAAACAATGTAAATCATATCCTGCCAAACCAGGTATTCCCGGATACGGTGGTGGGACATCTTCCCTCACAGTACAATATTCAATATTTTGGATGTTCCGTGTTTGCTGTTTTCTAATTTGCAGGTTTGGAATCATCATTCTGGCCAGAGGTGTACTACCACCTAATGGTCTATTATTCAATTTTCTTAAAGCAGTGGACAAATTATCCTTCCAATGTTGCTATGAATTATTAGAACTTAACTTTCTTAACTGTTCTTTCAACAATCCATTCATTCTTTCTATCAACCCAGATGTTTGTGGATAATACAGAATGTGATGTATCCACTCTATATTGTTCAACACACAGTATCTCTTCATCTCATTACTTTGAAATGTGACCCATTGTCACTATTCGTCACAAAGGTTTTATTTTTCTTTCCTCTTTTTGTTTTTTCTAGTTGGGACAGTGTAACAATACTGTTGCTTGCAGCTGCTGTGGAAGTGTAAGACCAATAACACCAGCAGACAAGAGGACTACTATCACAGATTCTTTGATCTGCTTTTCTAAAGGAAAGCAACTTCTTCAGGATCTGAGGGTATCACAACCCTTGTGGCCCAGGTTCATGAGACTTAGGCTTCCATGTGACTTAAGCAGGTCACATGGGCCTATTAATGGATGGGGAAGATCTTCCCATCAAGCAAAAAATACATTAACAATACAGACAGTGATGATGAGGTTTGAGGGGAGGGGATTCAGGGACCACCACCCCTCTCCCCACCCTACCCCCCTGCCAAGGACTGAAGTATAGGGGAGGGTCGTCTGGAATGAATTCACAGACTCAAGCATTCTTTAAGTCAAGATGGTCAGGGTTTATTGTAATGCCAATATAGTGGGCAAAGCTCCTCAGGAAACTTGCAACTTAACAGGAATGATGCTAAAGCTTATATAGGAAAAGTAGTGGATTATCTGGAAAATATGCTACTTAGGTGATAACTTACAACCTTGGTCATTGGCTTCATTCACTAGTGGAAACCAGGGGAAGGGGTTTCTCAGGGGTGTATTTTTGGTCTGTTATGTCAATAGCAAGATAGTTTTGGGATTTGATAACTATAGCTTTATTGAGGTTTAGGGGTGGTCAGGACCCCAAAATACCGGCATGCTGGGTCCTGCCTGAATGAATTCAACCCAAGCCTTCTTTTAGCCAAAGAGAAAAACAAAGTTCATTAAAGATCCACCATATTGGGTAGATTCTTAAACAATCTAAGGATTTGTGATGCTTGTATTGACAAGCAGGCCAAAACAATCTGAGCCAGATTGATTCTGAGCTAGATTGAATCTGAGCACCTTTATGGAGGCAAGATGGATCTTATATACAGGAAGACTGTGAGAGGGATCTAAGGGTGGCCAAGGAGTCTGGGGAGATGGGAGGAGGGGTTTAGGGAAGAGCTTGAGGAGGAGTCTAAGGAGCATCTTGATGAAACTGGGGTGACTATGTCAGACTCCAGGAATGGGATTAAGGGTTGGAAATAGCTGAAGGCTACAATGGGCTAGGCTAAATTAAGGGTATCAAGGGTGGGAAGTGGCCAGAGGCAATCTGGAGGTAATAGACAATGGAGGGCTAAACTAGGTTAAAGTAACAGATTTGGGCATGAAAAGGCCAGATCAAGTGGGAAGATTAAGGTGGGATTCAAAGAGGTTTCCAGAGTCTATACTCCATCAGCTTGACCTCTGGATTGAACATGATAACTTTGGGAATCAATACATGATAATTCTGTGGTTACAAGATAGTCCTATTTTTACAAGAAAATTTCTTCAGCTTGTTCTTGTGATGGGGAATGATAGTTTGTTTTACTGGGGACTCACATATGAGTAATTGCGGGGAAAAGTAGTTTGTCTTGTAAGAAAAGATAGTATGGTATCTGGTTTTTGCTCCCACAGGATCTATCCATATAGCCGATTTAAAGTTGCTAAGACCAGAGCCAATAGCATGCACCTAAGTTCTGGTGGCTCAGATGACATTTGATGACATCTGAAAACTGTATAAAAAGAGACAACAGAGTTATTTGCTTGAGGCTCTCCCTCCTGGCAGATTGTTGGCATGGGACTCTGGGCAGCCACTCTAAGAGTCTCCTGGCTCATCAAGCCAGATGTTGATGGTTTCTTGGTAACTATGAATTGTGATCTGGCCTGTTTATATTGTATGTGTTTGTAACTTGTTTGTATTTGCTCTGAAGTTTAGGTTGCTGGCTTTTCCTCCTGAACTAAGTGAGGATATACATACATACATACATACATACATATATATATATGTTGGATTAAAATAAGATTGTTAACCCCTTAATGTTACTTTCCTTAGTAAGGCAGATCAAAAGAACCTGTGCTGGCAGCATCCTTGTTGTTGGGCTTGTGTTGGTCTTTCACCCCCACAGCAGTTGCAAGCCGAATTGTTGCAACAGATGGATACTCTAAACTTGTGCATCCTGAATTTCCTTTGAGCTGTTTCAATTCTGATTTGTTCACAAGCACAGCACCTTCTCTGATGTGAGCACGCCATGCTGAGTGGTCCTGTGCCAGTGTCTCCCACTTCACACAGTCAATTCCAAAGTTCCTAAGAGAGACCTCTAATAATTATAAGAATAATAGGTAACATTTACATAGCACTACTATGTGCCAGGCACTGCGCTCAGCACTTTACAATTTTTATATCGTTCGATCCTCACAACAACCCTGAGAGATAGGTACTATTATTATCCTCATTTTTACAAGTTGAGGAAACTGAGGCACAGATTTTTGGAGGGTTTTTTTTTACTTGCCCAGGGTCACACAGCTAGTGTGACAAATCTGAGATAGATTTTAATTCAGGTTTTTCTGACTCCATACTCAATACTTTACCTACTATGCTATCAAGCTGTGAAAGACCATTTATGAGGCTATTTTCATAGTCTCAGTGAGATGTGATGAGCATTTGAACAAGGATAGAGGACATGTTAATAAAAAGGAGATGAAATTTGTGAGTACAATTCTATAAGATTTGACATATATGAGGGGGCTAAAGGAGAAGAATCATTGATGATTAAGGTTACAAAGATGGGTGACTAGGAATATGGGGAAGTTTGGAGCAGAGGCAGGTTGAGGGTAGAAGGAAAGATAATGAATGAGTTCCATTTTGTACATGTTGAATTTTAATTGCCCAGAGAACATCCAGGTGGGCAATGGGTGACGTAAGGCTGAAGTTTAGAATATGAACATTTATTCAAATGAATGGGAAAAAGGTGTCAAAACCAGTCACTGACAGTCAATCTACCTCTGTGGTCTAGGTATCCCCTTTCATATACATTCTCACCACCCCCAAACATACCATTACCAAAACAGAACAAGAAATTCGGAAAATGCTGAATTTATGGAAGTGTTATGAGGCCAGATCTTGCCAACAGCCTCTCATCACTGCTCTTAATGTCGGCAGTTAGAATGATGACTCAACACTTTAACTCTCTCCTATACTCCCAATCCTCTCCTCCCTAAAATCCCTCCCTATCCCTAAGGCAATAGTATGATTTAATGGAAAGAATTTTGGATTTGGAGTCAGATGGCCTGGATTCAAACCCCAGCTTTTCCATTTACTACCTGCATGATACTAGGCAAGTAACTTAACTCCTCTGGTCCTCAGCTTCCTTATCTGTAAAATCAAGGGATTGAACAAAAATACATACTAGCTCTTTCCAACCTCCAAACTGACTCTCTGGTCCTATTCTTCACTGACTCTTGAACTACCCCATCAAAATACTAGGTTCTTCTCATACCAGACCAACTCACACTTACATGATCACCTAACAGAATGAGACCATGTAATGGCAAGTAAAGTGGGACTTTTTGTTGTCTTTTGTTTTGGAGTGCTTCTCAGCACGAAGGCAATCAAGTGTCTTTGAGTTTTGCCTTTGTTTCAATCAAGAGTCTTTGATTGAATCAGGAGTCTTGGATGACCTCCTTAAATTATGGGAAAGCCTAGGGTGCAAGGGTTTGAGTCACATGGTTCTGACGCCCTCTGACCCTGAAGAACTGTATATATACTCTGAGGTTAGCATTTTGCCTGGGGCTCACTCACTGGAACAGTGTTATGTAATTTGACCAGACAAGACTCTGGGTAGCCATTAAGGAGCCTCCCTCCACATCCTGGTTTTGGCATCCCTGCCAAGGCACTTGGCCCACCCCGGCCCACCTAGATCACCTAATTAGCTTACTTGACTTACCTCTTTCACTGTCACTCTTGTTCCATCCCAGACTACTTGCATATACTGATGACTCCTTAATCCCATCTAGATCACCTAATTAGGGGGACCCTAACCCTAACCCTAGTGAGCTGTGATAGTCCTTTCACTGTTGCACCTGGCCCACCCCAGACTGCTTACCATTCCTGAAGCCCAGTCGCACCTCCACTAGGTTGCAGGTTCACTAGGAACCCTGAAAGCTTCTATTGGTGTTACAATAAACATTGTCGTTTGTTTGAGTGTCTGAATTCATTCCAGGCAGACACCACCATGTACCCTGACAGTTTGCGGTCCTCAGCAGCCCCAAACCGCATCTCTTCCACCCAATATGCCCCCCAATATGCTCAACAAGGATATGAGCAGTTCCATCAGCCTTAAATAAACTGGGATGAAAAATGTCTTGTTCCTAATAATGACAATTGGGATTTAACTCCTCAAAGAAACTAGTGCTGTATGACATGGATAAATTAGATCCATCCACATTTTTCTGGACTGACCATGAATTGGGCCATGTTTTTATGGAGATTTGTAGGCAGATTTTTAATTGATTGAATGGTTAGCCACAAAGATTAGTCACTAATGGTTTAATATCAGTATGGAAGGTTCAAGAGGTCTCCCAGGGATTTGCCCTTGGTCATGTGCTATTTAACATTTTTATAAATAACTTCAATAAAGGTAAAGTTGGAATGCTTAACTAATTGCAAATAACCCAAAGCTGGAGTGTGGGGGTAGTGGAGCCAGAGTAAAGTTAAAACAATGAATTACCAAGTCAAGATCCAAAAAGATTATAACAGGCTACAAGGTTAGGCTAAATCTAAGATACAATTTAATAAGGATATATGTGAGATCTCCCACCTGGGTCCAAAAGATCAACTTCACAAAGCTAGGTGGTGAAGAGGATAAAGTACTAGGCTGGGAGTCAGAAAACCTCAAGTTTAAATCCTGCTTCAGATATTTACTAGCTGGGTGACTTTGGGCAAGCCACGGAACTACGTCTGCTTCTGTCTCCTCTACTGTAAAGTGGGGATCATACTTGCATCCACCTCACAGGGCTGTTGTGAAGAGCAAAGGAGATAATATTTATAAAGCACTTAGTCCAATGCCTGGTGTGTCGTAGGCTCTTACTCAATGTTTGTTCCTTTCCCTGCATCGATATGATGACCATGCCAAAGTTGGAAACTCTCTATTGGATAGATGAGTCCATTGGAATTTGCATTTTGAAGCAGTTTGCAATTAAAACTTTAATCGAAATGTACCATCATTCAGGGGCTTCATCACTCCAGAGTCTCAAGTCCTCCACTGACTTAATTGTCTCTCTCTTAGTAGATCAATCCTAGGGAGATGCTGAAGGTATATAGAAGTTAGAGGACATGCTCAAGGTCACACAGCTTGTGTCAGAGAGGGTATCTGAACCCGAATGCTCCTGACTCCAATCCTAGTGCTCTAGCCACTATGAAACTGTGACTACGTACAAGATGTGAGGGATTTCACAGTCAAGTGAAGATCAACACCCTTCTGATGAAATAGGCTGAAGGCATAATATAGAAAGAACACCGCCTTGGAAGTCTGGAGTCCTGGGTTATTGTCTTGACTTTGCTACCTTCTAGCTTTGTGACTTTGAATAAGTCATTTAACATCTCTGGGTCTCAGTTTCCTCATCTATAAGATAATTCTGACTAGACCATCTCTAAGGTCCCTCTTAGTTCTAACATTCTATTAATTCAATTAATTGTTCATCTGCTGTTTGAATTATTTCTCAGATGGAAGATCTGAGGGAATATAACAACAAGGCTGGTTTCTTTCTCCAAATATCTTTCCCCTCAGTTTCGCAAAATATATACTCTGAAATAGTTTTGTTGTTTGTTCAGCCATTTTTCAGTCACGTCCAACTCTTCATGTCCCCATTTGGGGTTTTCTTGGCAAGATACTGGAGTGGTTTGCCATTTTCTTCTCCAGCTTATTTTTACAGATGAGGAAACTGAGGCAAACTGGGATAATTGACTTGCCCAGGGTCACACAGCTAGTAAGTATCTGAGGCTGGATTTGAACTCAGAAAGATGAGTCTTCTGATTCTAAGTCCAGTGATCTGCTATCCATTGTGCCACATAGCTGCCTATTGTTCAGTCATGTCCAATTCTTGGTGACACTATTTGGATTTTTCTTGGCAAAGATACTGGAAGGGTTTGCCATTTCCTTCTCCAGCTCATTTTACAGATGAGAAAATGTAGGCAAACAGGGTTAAGTGACTTGCCTAGGATCATATAACTAGTAAGTGTCAGAAACCAAATTTGAACAGTCAAGATCTTTGGAGACTGAGGCCCAGCAAGCAGGCTGTGACCTGAGCTCAGCATAACAACAATCTTTTGTACTCTGGACGATCTCACCCTCTAGCAAAGTGTACTGCTTTGACCAGCACCAGGTGTTCACTGCCCCCTATTTCCCAGGGACCTGAGAGTCATCCATCACACCTCTTGACACGCTCACAATCCCTGTTTCTTGTAATAACTAAGCAAACCGAACCAGGTACTGCACTCTTGTTCCCACCACACTAACTCTGGTTCTGTACCCCGCTGTGAGACAATCAACTTGGAGACTGTTCCCATAAGACCTGGGAATGCCTGCATTGTACACGCATGAGCCTGCTGTGGGGAACAGCTACTCAAGACCTAAGAATAATTAGGTCATGGTCCAGCCTACTTGTGGTTTTTTTATGTATATAGAGCCCTCTTCCTGGAGGGGATGGGGTGAGGGGTCTTCCACTTGCAAGCATTTCCTCACTTTGAAATTAAACTTCTGTTTAACTTCTCTATCTCAGCCTGCTCTGTTCAACTCCTGCCACGCAAAGGTTAGAAGAGGTTCCCGTCCAGTTGACAGAACTCAGGAAGATAGTCTTCCTGACTCCAGGCCAGGCACTCTATCTACTGCACCACCTTCAGATCTAGCCTCTGACACTTACTAGCTATGTGGCCCTGGGCAAGTCACTTAACCTCTGTTTGTCTCAGTTGCCTCAAGTATAAACTGGGATAATAAAATCTCCTACTTTCCAGGGTTGTTGTGAGGGTCAAATGAGATAATTTTTTTAAAGTACTTAACATAATGCTTGACATATAATAAGGGCTATATAGAGAAACAGAAGTGCCCCTCAGATGATACTGTAGCATCCTACAAGCAGAGTACATTTCCACAGACTGGAAAGTCTTCTTTTTCCAAGAAAACCCTAGTTGAAAACCCTGCCTTCTCGTATTTTTCTTCTGGCAAGAGTAGGCTGACAGACTCCAGGAACTCGTCTCTATCAATCACCAATCCAAAGACCCTTATAGAATTCCAATAACCTAAATTCGTTTTTGCATTTTTGCTTTTTCTTTTAATGAGAGTTAGCCTCAGGACTCTTATCCTTCCTAGTTGCAATAACCTAATAAATCCACATTCTGAGACATACTTCCTAACCAGAATTCGTGTCCGTTGTCTATCTTAATGGTGAAAAGCAGCCCATCTTTGATTAATGGTCCTTCCTTACTTGGTGTGAGTCTGTCTATATGCTTCTGAAATGAGGTGTCAGGTACAAGTCAAACGGCAGTCTAATGCTTGGCTAATTTTGTTAGCTCAGAAGGTCATAGAAGTCACAGAGTTCATATAGTTCCACTGTTGTCCTTGACAGGAAACTAAAACCTAGAAAGGGGAAGTGATTTTTCCATGATCCCCTTATTATTAAATAACTGAGCCATGAGGAAGAGGAGAGAGAAACCTCCTTCTTCTCCTACCCCCTACGTCTATTTTCTTTTGGGGATTCAGCTCCTCCTCCACTTGAGGCTTCCCTTCTGGACTCATCCAAACTGTTGAATTCGTCCAGGGCTGAGCTATATAAAGCCCTGCAAAGGCCTGTCCAGTTTAGGTGCTCATATTTTGCAAAAGGATCATGGAATATTATACTTTGTTAGAGATGTGATGGAGTGTTTAAAAATTAAAATGACAAACGTCAAGGAAAGACCCCCAAAGCTTTGGTGCATAGGAGTCTTAGAGGATCTTCATCTCCTCCATATAAGGAGCTTAGTTTCTTACTAGCTGCTGAATAAGAACTTCCTTCTTCCTTTAGTAAGGTATTGTTTTTTTGAACTGTACCTAACCCTTAGTTTCTTCTTAAAAAGAAAAAGGAAATTATTTTTTCTGTTCTGATTTAGCAATGGAATGTTGCAATTCCTGATAAGAGACAAATCACATTAAAAACATGTACACACACATTTATAAATTCTTTTCCCTTGAGAAATGTCTAATTTCACATTTGGTTCTGTCATCACTCACTACGAGGGTGTAGAACCACCAGACATCAGAAGTGACAATTGCTAGTTCCTAGTTCCAAGGTTAACTCTCTGTTCACTACACCACACTGCCCATGCTAATCTCAAACTGACTAAAAGAGAGATCAAAAACATGAACTCTGATACATTCATCCATCGACAAGCCTTTATTAAGTACCTTCTTTGCACCAAGTATTGTACACCGTAGTAGGCCTTAGGAGTACAAAGACAAAAGGGAAACAGATCTTACCCTCAGGTAACTTACATTCTAATGGAGGAGATGACAAATACATACATACATACATACACATACACATACACACATATACATACATATGTATACATACATACACAAATGCATATGTATGTGCACGCACATATATAATGTTACTGTTTTTCAGTCATTTCCAACTCTTTGTGACACCATTTGGGGTTTTCTTGGCAAAGATCCTGGAATGGTTTGCCATTCCCTTCTCCAACTCATTTTACAGATGAGGAAACTGAGGTAAACAAGCTTAAGTCACTTGTCCAGGATCACGCAGCTAAGTAAATGTCTGGGGATCAGATTTGAACTCAGGTCCTCCTAACTCCAGGGCCAGCACTCTATCCACTGTGCCACATACATAAAATGTGCACAAAATCTACAAAATGCATACAAGCATAAAGATAATCCGATTGGGATGGGGAGGGAAAGGAGAGTCTCAAATGGTTAAGGGGGCCAGGAAAGGCCTCATGAAGAAGGTGACATTTGATCTGATTCTTAGAGGAAGTGTATTCCAGGCACAAGAAATAGCTGGGGAGAAAAGCATGGAGATGGGAGATGGACAATGTTTGTGAGCAATAGCTAGTAGGCCAGTAAGGCTAAACAGTAGAGTATGTGGAGGAGAATAATGCGTCAGAAGAACAGAAAGGGAAGAAGGGAATAGAAAACATTAAATGCCAAATGTTAGAGTTTATACCTCGTTCTAGAGGTACTAGGGAGCCACTGGAATTTTTGAGTAGGGAGTTGACACGGTCACAACAGTACTTTAAGAAAATAATTTTGGTGGCTATTTAAAGATGGACAGAAATGGGCAGCTAGGCGGTACAGAGGATAGAGCACCAGCCTTGGAGGCAGGAGGACCTGAGTTCAAATCCAGCCTCAGATACTTACTAGCACTGTGACCTTGGGCAAGTCACTTAATCCCAGTTGCCTCAAAGGAAAACAAACAAACAAACTCAAATGGGGTCATGAAGTATTGGGAATGATCAAATATATATGTAAATACATATGTATAGATAGACAGGAGGCACTTAAGGCAGGAAAACAAAATAGGAGACAACTGGTGATAAGCTGAGAGAAGATAAGAACCTGAACTAAGGTAGAATGGTGGCTGTGTGAGCGGAAAGAAGGGAATATATATATCAGAGATGTGGAGATAGAAACAATAATATTTGGCACCTGATTTTAATGTATGGGGTTAGCGAGGATGAGGACATGGGGATGATACTGAGGTTCTAAGCTTCCCTATAAGTACAGTGGTGCTCTCAAAGAAAATACACAAGAGGGGCGGTTTGAAGGAGGAAGAAGATAACAAGTTCCATTTGGAATAGGTTGATATGTGTGTGCGTGTGTGCGTGTGTGTGTACAAAAATGTCACAGTTAAATCAAAATGTACATAGACACATACAGAAATGCGTATAGGAGAAAGGCAATTTATTCATTATACTATTAATGAAAATAGTGTCATAGTAAGAGGATGAGAGCTAAGGTAAAAAGAAGAGAGGAATTGAAAGATATTTTAATATGAAATCTAGTCCTCACGAATGTTGTACTAAAGGGAAGAGGGGCAATAGTCTTCTGAGATCGAAATTATCACCTTAACACCCACTCAATTGGGAGAGACTTTCTGGAGTGACATTGTAAGAGGTACTTAACTGAGGGGGTAAGAAGGTACTTGGTGAAACTGTGTTGTCAGGGTATTCCCATGTTAACAAGCTTATGTAAAGTTGAATGTATGTTTTATCTACAATAAACATGTTTCACAACTCAAAGGCACACTGAGCATGCCACTGATGTCAGTTAGTGGATTATTGTGGGTGTATCAAAAGATTTTATCTAGAGCATTTATTGGCAAATACTCTACCCTGGACTTGGTGTTGTCTCATGTGTTGAATGCCTAAGGTCTATTGTTGCACATTTGATTTTTTAAAAAAAACTACAGAGTTTTTCTTCCCTTTATGCTGCTCATGACTCCCCAATATCTCACTTAGCCCCACTGACAAAGCAGTTCTCCCAAGGCCACCAAAATACAGATTTTTCAGACTGGGATTGTAGGCATCCATCAAGCCAGTTAGAGCTATCTGGTGGGTGGATTCCTATCTTTCTCCTTTAAAGAAGTTTTCTTATATACTAATCAGTGCCCCCCTTTTTTACTGTCCTATGCCAAATGAGTGGAAACTGACCCTTCTATTTTTAAATGCTGAAATAAAGTAGAATTCCTTTATGAACACAACCATTTTTAGACAAGCTAGCCATAAAGTCCAATTTTTCACATAATAAATGATACCAGTGCAGTACAACAGTGAGTAAAAAGAATGAGACCCAGGCTCAAGGCGACTGCAAATGCACTCTGTGTGAGTCAGTTACCTGATTAACAATAAGGCCTGCACCTAACCAGCCAGAGGCACCCAGTAAGGAGGAGATAGACTCTCTTTGGGAAACATTTTGAGCACTTTGGAATGAAGTTCTTCTAGTTTCCCTCTTTATTTGACTATAATTGCTAGCGCCATCGTTATTATAGTATCAAATACCACAGAGCTCTTTGGGTGTACATCCCTGTGTCTTCTCTCATTTCTACACACCTACTATATGTTGAAATCTGTGGGTACATGGTGGCTGTAAACTGAACTGAGTGCCATCAGCCGGTATGGAAAAAAGAAATCTCCCAGGATTAGGTAAATGGGGAAAAGGCTGCCTTGAGTAATATTGGTGACCAATTTAAAGGAATAGGTAGAGAGGGTTACGGAGAAGCTAGTAATTTCACTGACAAAAAATGAGGGAAATAGAATCTGCTAAGTTAGATTAACAGTTACTCCTGGGTTTACCAGCCTAGTCTGTGATAAAGATTGTTCAGTCATTTTCAGTCATGTCTGACTCCTCATGATCCCATTTGGGTTTTTTTCTGGCAAAGATACTGGAGTATTTTGCCATTTTCTTCCACAGCTCATTTGACAGATTGAGGAACTGAAGCAAATAGGGTTAAGTGACTTGCCCAGGTACACACGGCTAGTGTCTGAGGCCAGATTTGAAGTCAAGGAGATGAGTCCTCCTGACTCCAGATCTGGCACTCCATCCATTGCCTCACCCGACGGCCCCCAAATAAAGAAGTAAATATTTAAACCAGGCTGTCCTTCCCATGTGAAAATATAGGAATTCAGAGGCAGTTAGAAATAAGAGTTGGTCACATTCTAAGAGCTGATTTTTTTTTTGCAGATTATCTATCCTTGAAATTCGTCAGGTGATGCAGTGGGGCATCTACCCCCAAAACCAGTAAACAACATACCCCAAATGTCTGTCCAATTGAATTCTTGAATATGTTCCAGGAATGCAACTCTTCAACCCTCCAGGTTTCACTTAACTTTCTCAAGAATAAAATTCCTGTAGTCTAGAAGAAAATCTAAGTAAGAAAACCCCCAAGAGAGATGAAGCCAGCTGGAACATTAGTTCTTCCTTTGTGGGCCAGGACTTTACATATCCTTCCAAATATTTTAAGACAGTCATAAAGTTTTTCCTTAATCATGTCTTCTTCAAGTCAGAAAAACCCATTTATTTCAGCTGATATAAGGAGATATGGTTTTCAGATACCACATCATCTCAATTGACCTCCCTGGATTTGTTGCAGTTTGTCAGTTTCTTAAGGAACTTAGGATGTAACACAGTATTCCAGAGGTGTCCTGGCCAGTTTATAGCACAGTGTATCCCCAAATACATAATCTGGACACTTCTATTAATGAATTCTTCTTTTAATTGGCCATGCTTCTTTGGATGTACCCCAAGATTGTGTTAGCTCATAACAACTGTATCACAATAACTCACATT
Organism: Trichosurus vulpecula; assembly: GCF_011100635.1. Classification (NCBI taxonomy): domain Eukaryota; kingdom Metazoa; phylum Chordata; class Mammalia; order Diprotodontia; family Phalangeridae; genus Trichosurus; species Trichosurus vulpecula. The sequence continues at coordinate 556,376,836 of NC_050573.1, read as the reverse complement.
AACATAGTATGGTTGTTAAAAATCCATAGATCCTTTTTCACACTGAAATCTACCAATTGTTAGTTCCTTGATGCCAGGAGCTGTAACTTTATCTACCTATTCCCTAGAAAAATGATGTATGGAGCTTAATGGATATTTGTCAAATTAAATTAACTACTGCCAAGCTAGGTTCTCAATTCTATAGTTGTATAATATTCTTTAAACTCTGTTATGTCTCATTTTGTTAGTTATAGCCTAGAATTCCAATCTGTTGAGGTCACTTTGAATCTTGAGTTTACCATCAATCTCAATACCTAACCCTTCCAGTTTTTTATCCCTTGCAAATTTTAGAAACATTTCTTCTATGACTGCATTTAGTTTGTTGATGGAAATGATGAACACAAAAGGACCAAGGACAGAGGTCTGTGACATTCCAGTACAAACCTCTATCCTGGTCAACAAAAGACGTTAATCAAAACTCTCAGACCCTAATTGTAACAGATGTGAAGATATGACAACTGGAAATGGTAGAATCATAAGATTTTGAGCTGCAACAGACCTTAGAGACCATTGAGTTCAACTTCCTGATTTTATAAATGAAAAAATTAAGATCTTAGAAATGTTAAGTGACTTTTTCAACATCACATAGGTGGTAAGTAGTAAGGAAATGATTCAGCTCTTCTGGAAATCTTCCCGGAATTTCTTCCTTGACTCCAAGTCCAGTGTTCTTTCCACAGAGAAAAGCTGGCTTCAATCTTCATCTAGAGAGAGCAAACTGAGAAAGTGTTGGGTTTTATTCACTTTTTCAGACAATACACAAAGGTCTTCAGTGTCTTTAAACCTCTAATATCAGCAACACAACCAAGTTGAAGGGATGTCACCCTGGGTTCCACCTGATAGCTTCCCATTTTAGCTGTTTCCAGACTTTCAAATCATCAGAATATTGTCCACACATTAGATTAGGCATTCTCTAAATTTGGCACTTTGAGAAAAAACTCCAGTTGTCCTATTATATTTTTTCCATCTCTGTTGCAAGTTTGTCTCTTGAACTCCTTAATATTACAAAAGACAGCAAAGCCCGGTTAGTTATACGACAAGGAGGAAATGCTCCAAAGAAAGCTTGCTCTTGTGAGATTAAAAATCTTTCTCCTAGGCAACATAAGCATAAGAGCCAAGTCTTTTCGAAGTCTTCTCCAGAGACAACATATAAGCCCTTTGTAGTGTGATTTCTGTTCGATACAACTTGTTATATCTCTCCATCTTTTGAAGAATGAAATCAAGGTCCTTTTAATCTCCATTTGAAGTGCTGCCCACTAAGTCGATTGAATGGATTTATATAAGGAAGTCATTCTCTTGACTATCCCTAGGCCAACCTTTGCATTGAATAAACATTAAGAATAACTCCAAAAATAACATCCCATATCAGGAAAGCTTGCTAAGGTTTCTGCCTCCCAATTTGATACTCAAGTTAATGGATAGTTAATAGAAGAAACAGATTTACTAAACTCTGAGTCAGATTTCACCTTAGTTAGTGCTTCAGAAATCCTAAAAAAAAATTGGTTAGGAATGAGGACTAAATTGGTCTTATTGGGAAGCCCTTCATCCAAATGGGATTAATCATATCTTTCTCTGGAAAACTTTAAAAATGAAGTACTACAGATGCTTTTTCATCTGGGATCATCTCCGTGTAGAGATGCCAAAAAGAGTGATAACTCATGTTCTCTCCTATAGGTTAAATGGTAGATGGTCTTTTTACCCCTGAGAATAAGCTCCTCCCTTGATTGCTTCTGCATTGTAAGCCAAGCTCCTGAGAGAAGAAATGTGATATTCAGATGCCGACATCTGGAAGTCTGGCCTCTTTAAGGGGACATAGCCAGCATGCACAATAGCCTACAAATCTCACCCAGAGGGGTGGATGCCCCCCACTGGAGACAGCAGGCAGAGCAGAGTAAACTGTCCATCAGAAATCTGTTCCAGTTGGGTTTTGATTTGGTTTTCTTCAACTTCTCTCAAAAGTTTAGTAAATTCTGATGCTTCACTTCTACCCTGGTTTGGGCTCCTGTTTACTGAATCTAACGAAATCAACCCATTTGCTAACCTCATCTCCCACTTCTGCTATAGACATTGACATGATGTCTCTTTTCTCTCTGACCCACAGGTTTTTTACCCCAGTCTTCCCACCATTCCAGCACTTGCTTGTCTCTGCTGAAGGTTCGAGGAATACACAACTTATTTCCATCTCTACCAGTTTGGAAAGGAATCTTTGGACTGACTGAAAAATTGTTCAGGGCTAACCTAGCAGAGAAAGCAATAAAGGGGACCTATGCAGGTAGTAACAGAGGACGTGTGGCCCTTTGTGATGGGAAGGATACCAGTACTCCCACCTATAGTGTAGCAGCGTGGAGACCACTTAAGGCAGGCATGAGCCATTTACATTACTGGCATATTTGAGATTGGGATTCACAAGACGACAGGCACAAAGATGGAGAGAATCATTTAGGGCTCTGGTTGAGCAAGCTAGAATGGAAGCTGTTTAAGATCCCAGATGGTTTTCCCTCCTGTGCGTGCCCTACTATTGCTCACTGTCCATCTCCAGAAGACATTCAGATAAGCAGGTTCTATGAGTGTTTCCCTAAGCATGCATTGATGACCATGTAATTAAATTGTCCCGAGATGTGAACACTGCCCTGTAGGGAGTGGCTTGGGATGAGCTGGTGTTCATAGTTTCAACCAAAGTGTCTTCAGAGGCACTCCCATCTTATGAAGTGTGCCAGTAGGAACAGTCAGATAATCATCCTCCTGGGCAAGATGGAGGAAATGAAGTATGTCAATGACAGTCATTATAGTATGACAAGCTAATGAGTATTTGAAATAACCAGTAGTCATTCAAGTGCCTGTTGCTAGATGGATTTAAACAAAAGTGTGCCAATATGCAAATGGCTCTTAATCATCATAGTTTGAGAATCAATATGGGAAAGTGGGGTTCTGTAGGGAGAGAGCACAAAATAATATTGCATTTATGTACTGGGGCTGAGTTGGAAGCACCTTTTCTCAGTAAGAGTGGAATAGCAGGGGCAATTTTCCTCAGGAAGGTTGAAGCTAAAAGCATGCTTCCCAATGAACCATTCCTACTCTAATGACAATGCAGGCCTTGTTAGATTATGAAATGTTGAAGCCTAAAGCAGACTGTAAAACAGAAGTGTTTTAAATGTAGAGTATGAGGGACAGTCATTCAAGTCACTGATCTGGGAAAGGGGGGAGGTTCCCACTGCAGGACAGGGAATGATCAAAGAGCCACTCAGAACTCTTACCCCTCAAATATCCATCCAATCTATTTTGACCCCTGCCTCTATTGGCAAACTAAATAACAAGGACTCTCCCTTGACTTAATTCCCACTTTCCCCTTACTACCATAGCCAACTTGAACCAACCATTGCCGGGAATATATTCTGCTATTTTAGGCCCTCAATCACATATTGGTTAAAAAAAAGACTCAGGCAAATCTTAGCACTCAATACATTCAATTCTGGATTTCTATGCTTATTAAAGTCTCTTACTCCTCAAAGTGAGAGACATCCAGAAGACAATGGCTAAAGTTAACTTTTTTCTTTGTAAATATTAACAATGCTTATTCAATGGATCAATGATTTCAACACTATGAATACGCTTTGAGGTCCAGACAGGTAAAGAAATTTGCCAGAAGTTATACAGGCAATAAATGACCAGGCTAGGATTTGAATTCAGGTATTTTTCCATGCTTACAGGTAAGGAGACTGGGACTCAGAAAGGTTAAGTTAGATGACAAAAGTCACACAGTTGGTAAAGAAATAATGGTATCAGAGATAGAAAGATAGTCTTGGAGTCATGATGACATGGGTTGAAGTTCCAATTCTGACACCAACTGGCTCATTGCTCTGGGCAAATTGCTGAACCTTTAGGTTTTCAGGGCAACTCTCTAAAACTACAAATTGAGGAAAGGGTGCCAATCTGCATTAGTAGAAGGAATTTCCTCATCCGGGAGTTCTCGAAACCAATGAAATGGCTGCTCGTTTATCTACTGAGCTCATAAATAGCAAATGCAGTAGGCATTTCTCTAGAGTCTTAGAGTTTTAGAGCTAGAAGGATATTTAGAGACTATGTAATCTAATCTAATTTGATAGATTAGGAAACTGAGGCCCTGGAAGACATGGTGAATTTCCCTTGGTCAAGCAACTAGGAACAGAACTCCAGGTAGGTGGCACAGTGGATAGAGTGCCGAGCCTGAAGTCAGGAAGACCTGAGTTCAAATCTGGCCTCAGATGTGTACTAGCTATGTGACCTTGGGCAAGTCACTTAACCTTGATTGCCTCGGTTCCTCATCTGTAAAATGGGCTGGAGAAGGAAATGGCAAACTGCTCCAGTATCTTTGCCAAGAAAACTCCAAATGGGGTCACAAAGATTTGCATATGACTGAAAAAATGACTAAGCAGCAACAGAACTCCAGTCTAGAATGTAGATGTACACACTCACCACTCAAACTAGTGTAGTGAGCCATCGTTGCAATACTGGCCAAAGAGGAAGCTTGGGAAACTGAAGGTATTGATTACTAAAAAATAGTAAACACAACCTGTTTTCTTCTTAAATATCCATATATGTACCAAGCACTTTCATGACATTGTCTAGGTTTTACATTTCCCTCTGCTGAGGTATCCTTTACAAAATACCAAAAAAATCTACTGGGACAGTGCACACCTTCAAAGTTTTATAAATCCAAATCCAGTGGTACCAGTACTTATATCAGCGGTCAATCAATCAATTAATTAATTAATTCCCTCCTCCTGCCTTCAATCAAATATAGGAAGCCAGAGCTCTCTGGACCTCATTTCCTCCTCTGCAGAATGAAGGCATTTTTCTTTGGATCCTATCAAGGGACACTTTGGAATTTTTGTAGATTTTTGATACATCGACTTATGTCCACAGAGCACATCTGATGGGTGGTCTGAGTATACCATACTATTGGAAGAAAACTCTCCAAAGTTAAAGCTAGTTCTAAAGGCCATCTGCTGACAATTAATGCAAATCGATTCTACTAAAAGCCCCATGCACAAAAAAACCCTTTCTCTTCCATGTTTTCATCTTTTTCTTTTCCTCTTCAAAAGTGCACACTTTTTCTGAAGGTTTTCCAGTTTGGAATATGCCAATGTTAAGCCAGCTATTCTATCATTCATTCTCACAAAAAAAGGCAGTGTGCAACTTTTATAAAACTTTTACTGTGGCAAGGGAAACAGGAAAACATGATATGTGGAGCAAAATTGTCATGGAATTCTATCTATGAGCATTCCAGACCCAGAGTGAACTATGCTTGAACTCAGTCCTTTGCCAGTCGAAGGATAGTCTCTCCTTCCCTCCACTCCTGCTGCTGCAGGGCCAGGACGTTTAAAATGTGCTCGTTTACTCAGAAATTCACATGCTCAATTTTTTAAAGGGTTGCCTTCTTTGTTTCTAAAATTCTGCCAGGACTCTATTATTAATACAGTTCTCTTGAGGCACGGTGGTCTATTAGAGAGAGCACTGGATTTGGCATCAGAAGACCTGGGTTCAAATCCTAGCTCAAATATGCTCTAGCTGCACGACTTGAGCAAGTCACTTGATTTCTCTGAGCCTCGGTTTGCTCAACTGTAAAATGACACTAGTAATAGTTGCACAGCAGCTAGGTGGCACAGTGGGTAGAGCACTAGATTTGGAACCAGGAGGACTCAAGTTTAAATCCAACCTCAGATACTTAGTAGCTGTGTGACCCCGGCTGAGTCACTTATCCCATATTTGCCTCCGTGGCTCGTCTGGAAGTGAAGGAAATGACAAACCACTCCAGTGTCTTTGCCAAGAAAACCTCAAATGGAGACACAAAAAACTGGACAGGACTGGAAGGACTGAGCAACGACAGTCACCCAGCTCAGCTTATTGTGAGCTAAGTGTTTGTCTGACTCTGAGGGCCCTGTTTGTGATGGTCCAGCTTTACTTGCCATAGGTTGTCTTGGTTCTAGGCATGCCCTTCCTGTTTCTGGATTTTTTATGCCTGAAATTTTCCACCTAGAAGCTTTAATGCTCGGTGCTGTACTTCCCCCCACCCCCTTGGCCCCTCTCTTCCTGGAACTTGAGGAGAAAAAAAATCAGCCAGAGGGGTCTGCCAGAGACCCCACCTCTCCCTATAAAAAACCCTGTGGCTTTTTGTCTCCCACGACTAGGTGGTGCAGTAAGGCAGCTACGTGACTCAGTGGATAGTGTTGGACTTGGGGTGAGAAAGACTTGAATTTGAACCCTGTCTCAGATATGAGTTAGCAGTTTGACCTTGGACGAGTCATTCAATCTTTTCCCACTTCAGCTTCCTCTTATATAAAATGGGGATAATAATAGAGCCTATTTTACAAGGTTGTTGTCAAGGTCAAATGAGATTCCACATGTATGTGGAACACTTGGCAAACATTAAAGGGCTATATAAACCTTAGCAATTATTATCATCAATACCATTGTTGTGTTTATAAGTGTTGTCATGACTGAGCAACCCTGTAGTATAGATGAGACCTTACTGGTCCCGTACCAAATTAAAAGGAGTAACAAGAGCTGTAGATAATCTGAGTACCAGGTCAGAAGGGCAGAAGGGCACCTCTCAAAGGATCATCCGTTCCTCTCTGACTCACTCTGTCATAACCTGTCGAGCAGCTTCTCCTAGCTGAGCCACAGATGCCTCCTGTCCCCTCTGGGGGCTGCGATCCACTTGTACCCTGTTCTCTTCAGCGACTACTACCCCAATGATGCTCTATGAATTCACCTTCCCCTATGCCCCCACCCTGTCCCCTAGTGTTTGTAGGTGTCTCAAGTGAGGCCTTACCCTTGTATTGTTAGTCCTTCATTTTAAAAGAGGATCAATTGCATCCTGGGGTGAAGTCTTGACTCCTGAGTAAATTGGATTTAAGTGAGACAGAGTTGTGAAAAGTTGTCAGCCTTACTCTCTCTTCCAGAGTCACTGAAGTCCAGTGGCGGACAAAGGTCAAGAAAGCGAGGTACTGGCTGGTCTATATCTTCTGTGAAAACGTATTTCTGTTGTTGAGTCATTTTTCAGTTGAGTCTGACTCTCCATGACCCCACTTGAGGTTTACTTGGTAGAGATACTGGAATGATTTGCTCTCTCCTTCTCCAGCTCATTTTACAGATGAGGAACTGAGGCAAACAGGGTTGAGTGACTTGCCCAGGGTCATGTAGCTAGTAAGTGCCTCAAGCTGGATTTGAACTCACAAAAAGGAGTCTCCCTGACTTCAGGCCCAGCATCCTATCCACTCTGTCACTTAGCTGCTCCAATATGACTTAGTGAAGAACCAAAAAGATTTCCGGGATACACTATACCTTACAGAGCAGAGAACTTTGAGACATTATAATACTTTAGTATTTTAAGTATCTGTGATTTTGCCATTGTGGAGCTTCCCTTCAGGTCAGAGTCCCTCTGTACCACAGTATCTGATCTTTCTGAGTTATTTTGTCTGAAAACTTTTATCCCCTGGTGGTTAATGTTCAGATGACGAGCCTCTCCAAATTCGCCGAGCTGGTCCTTACATGAAAGGCACACACCATCTGATAGAACTTAGCATAGTTTGTGCCCCATCAGCAGCCTTAAAAATCGCAACAACAATGATGCTAGTGACTTACATTTGATAGCACTCTGGCATTTAAAAAGCATTTTTTCCCATATCCATTATCTCATTTGAGTCTCAGAACAACCCTAGGAGGTAGATAAGGCAAGGTACAATCATCTCCTTTTTACACAGAAGGAAACTGAGGCTTAGAGCTATTAAGTGACTTGCCCAAGGCCAAACAGTTCATGAGTAATAGAGCTAAGATTTATTCCAGATGTTCTGATTCAAAGTTCAATGAAATATCCCACACTCATGCTCTGTGTACATTGTTTGTTAAGGCTTTTTATTTTATTCCCCAGTGTTCTCATTAACAAATAAAAATTTGTCATCACTTGCCATCTTTTAATGCCAAGTCTTTCCCAACTCTAATCTATACTCTATATAGATACCAAAGTGATTTTCCTAAAATATAAGTCTGACTAAGTCAGCAAGACCAATCCCCTCATTTTAGAGATGAGAAAACTGAGACCCAGATACGTTATATGACTAAGAAGCTAGATAGCACATTGAATAGAGAGGCAGACTTGGAGTTAGGAAGATCTGTTTTCAAATCGAGCCTCAGACGTAGCTGTGTGACCTTGGGCAAGTCACTTAACCTCTCTGTGCCTTAGTTCTTTCGTCTGTTAAATGGGGATAATAATAGAACTTACTTCCTGAGGCTGTTGTGAAATGAGATGATATTTGTAAAGGACTTTGCAAATCTTAAAGCACTATATAAATGCTTGCTATTCTTGTTCAAGTTCGTAGCAAATGGCCATGCTAGGATTCAATACAGTATTCCAGTCAATAAACAGAAGTTACAGTGGTATCTTATTCTCAGTCATTTCTGTGATGGTGAGGACATGATCTGCTTCAGAACATTTTTTGCAAAAATCAGCCTATTCTAGAGGCAGGGAACCTGTGGCCTTGAGGCCACATGTGGTCCTCTAGGTCCTCAAGTGTAGCTCTTTGACTGAATCCAAACTTCGCAGAACAAACCCCCTTAATAAAAGGATAGGCCCTATTCCCTTCTTATGATTTCATCAAGAAAATTCTAGGGAAGCAAATTAACAGCTTTTTTAAAATAAGGAATTTATCAAATATTTTTAAATTATATATTAAACAAGTCATTCACTGATTGATAAATGGGCAAAGGATATGAACAGGCAGTTTTCAGGTGAAGAAATCAAAGCAGTCTACAGTCATATGAAAAGTGCTCTAAATTGCTATTGATTAGAGAAATACAAATTAAAACAACTCTGAGGTTCTACCTCATGCCTATCAGATTGACTAATATGACAGAAAATGAAAATGATCAATGTAGGAGGGAAGTGGGAAAATTGTGACACTAAGGCATTGTTGGTGGAGTTGTGAACTAATCCAACTATTCTGGAGAACAATTTGGAACTATGCCTAAAGGGCAATCAGATTGGGCATACCCTTTCATCCAGCAAAAACACTATCAGATCTGTATCCCAAAGAGATTTTTTAAAAAGAGAAAAGGACCTATTTGTACAAAAATATTTGTGGTAGCTCTTTTTGTGATGGCTAAGAATTGGAAATCAAAGGGATGCCCATCAAGTGGGGGATGGCTAAATGAGCAGTGGTATATGATTGTGATAGAATACTATTGTGCTATAAGAAATCACAAGCAGGATGACTTCAGAAAAATCTGGAAAGACTTACATGAACTGATGCATAGTGAAGTGTGCAGAACGAGGAGAACACTGTATACAGTAACAGCAATATCGTATCATGAAGAACTGTGAATGACTTAGCTATTCTCAGCAACACAATGATCCAAAACAATCCCAAAAGACTAATGATGAAGCATACTATCTGCTTCCAACGAAAGAGCTGATATTGTTTGAATACAGACTGAAGCATGTTATTTTCACTTTCTTTCATACTTTTTCTTTTATTTGAGTCTTGTACAAAATGACTAATATGGAAATGTTTTACATGATTGCACATGTATAACCTATATCTGATTGCTTACTGTCTTGGGGAGGTGGGGTGAAGAAGGGAGAGAAAATTTAGAACTGAAAAAAAATTTTAAATGAATGTTAAAATGGTCTTTACATGTAATTAGGGAAAATATTATTCAAAAAAAGAAAAAGAAAAAAGAAAAGAAAAAATAATCTACTTCAGTACTCTTTTCTCTCTAGTTTTTTTTTTACAGTGTTCTCTCCTTGTTCTTCTCCTACTTATCTGACTGCTCCTCTCAGTCTCCTTTGCTGAATCTTCATCCAGGCCACATCCACTACCCGCAGTATCCCCTAATAATCTATCTTGGGCCTTCTTCTTTTCTCCCTCTATGCTTTTTCATTTGGTGATCTAACCAGATTTAATTATCTTCTCTATGCAGATGGTTCTCAAATCCATTTTTACAGCCCTAATCTCCATTCTGAAGTCTCCAACTGCCTACTGGACATCTCAAACTGCATGTCCTGAAGACAGCTTTAAGTCAATGTGTCCAAAACTGAATTTATCTTTCACCCCAAACCTTTCCCTCTTCCTAACTTCTCTATTATTGCCATCTTCTTAGTCACATAGGATTGCAACCTAAGTGTCTTCCTCAACTTCTCACTCTCCCTGACCCTCCATAGCCAATCGGTTGTCAAGTCCTTCGTAGCATCTCTTATATATGATTCTTTCTTTCCTTTAAAACTGTCACCATCTTCATGCAGGCCTTGATCAGATGATCACTCTTGGACTACTGCAATAACTTGTTGATTGATCTCCCTCAAATCTCTTTGTACTCCGGTTATTTCTACATTCAGCCATCAAAATGTTCTTCTTTAACTGTGGATCTGACCAGGTCACCGTTGTGTTCAATGAACTCTAGTGGCTCCCTATCACCTACAGGATCAAATATAAAATCCTCTCTTTGGCATTCAAAGCCCTTCATAACCTGGTCCCTTCCTACATTTCCAATGTTCTTACACTTCACTTTCTCCAATATACTCTGTGATCTGATGACACTGTCCTTCCTGATATTCTTCAACCTGGACATTCTATCTCCTGACTCTGGTCAGTTTCATTGGCTCTAATTCTCCTTCTCTTTACCTCTGTCTCTTGGATTCCTTGGCTGCCTTCAAGTCCTAGGTAAAATCCAATCTTCTATGAGAAGTCTTTCCCAGTCATCTTTAAACTTAATGGCTTCCCCCCAAGACTACTCCCTCTGTGTCCTATATAGATCTTATTTGGACATATTTTGTAAAAGTAGGTGCAAGGCATCTCTGTCTTAGATGGTTGGTGACTTTGATGGTTGGTGACTTTACCGGTATGAAGAACAATAACTTATTTTGTAGATAGCTTTATTTTATAGATAAGGAAGCAGAGGCACAGAGAAGCCCATAGTCACACAGCTACTAAGTTGTGGAGGCAGAATTTGAACCTGGGTCATCTTGCCTCTAAGTTCTACATTCCCTCTACAGTGGTAGCATTCTGGCTCTTCTTAGAATACTCTATATCAACTGAGCATAGCCTCTCATCGGAAAAATGCAGAAATGGTCTCAAAATCTCATTGCATATTTGTTTATAACAATCATTCATTTTTCTTTTCTTTTTTGAGGCAATATGGGCAATATGACTTGCCCAGGGTCACATAGCTAGTAAATGAAGCCATTTTTGAACTCAGGTCCTCCTGACTCCAGGGCTGATGCTCTACACACCTACGTATTTTTAATGCTACTTTATAAATTTCTATTTCCGTCCACAAAGATGTATCTATCAGATCCCATATTTGTCTTCCAAAAGGTCTACAGAATATAAATTGGGGAGATGTCAACAATCTCATGCAGCTGAAGTGGCAAGCAGTTTAAGACCCATGAATTATAGCATTAAATTATTTATTTTTGCCTATATATAAAACAATATGATATGGTTTCATGGGAAGCATGTTTGTATTGTCTGAGGAAACCTGGTCACAGCCTAGGGGTCTTCTACAAAACGTCAAGCTAATTTGGAGCAAGTGAGTCAGAAGAGAATGTCCCAGCAAACCACTTGAGGGAGGGGAGAAAAAGAGATCTTCAGCTGAGCTCTTTCCACTCCACCCCTTTGACCTTTAGAGTTTCAAAGAGTTCAACAGATTTTTGCCTTTCTATCTTCCCATTGGCATCCTAACCTCATATGCCTAGACAGCAGTGGTGGGCATTGGTTTACACATCAGGAGCCAAAACCAAATTGGATGTGATGTGGCGAGGCACACTCATGACTCACCAAAGAAACTATATCCTCTGTGAGGGGAACTTCATGAGTGCCTCCATAAAGGGAGAAAAAGACTTTTGACAACGAGGAGTTGAGATTTACCCCTTTGCCACATGTGCTGTCTAAGCTTGAGTCTGCTTTCCCCAGAACCTGTATGCACCTATTGGAGACTGTGTTACAGACTTGGGGATGAAGAGGGCATGCTTTGTGTCATCTCTTAGTAAATATCTATTTCTAAAAGCTAATAAAGTTTGGCTGACTAGCTGACAATCAATCCATAGTCATGGCTGAAAGCACATTGGTAGGGACTCATCAATCAATAAATATTTATTAGGTGCCTACTATCTGCCAGGCACTGTGCTAAGCACTAGGGATGCAAAAAGAGGCAAAAGAAAGTCCCTGCCCTCAAGGAGCTTCCAGTCTAATGGGGGGAGACAACACCCAAACAAATATATGCAAAGCAAGCTATGTACAGGATAAATAGGAAATAATTAAGAGAGAGATGGAGCTAGAATTAATAGGGGTTGGGAAAGCCTAGAATGAGGGAAGGAGGTAGTCTGAGTGGAGGAGGGAGGGTATTACAGGTATGGGGGACAGCCAGAGAGACTACCAGGAACTGAAATATGGAGTATTTTGTTGATGGAAGAGCCAGGAGGCCAGTGTCACTGGATCAAAGATCACATGTCCAGGCATAAGGCGTAAAAAGATTGGAAAGGAAGAAGGGGGCTTGGTTATAAAGTTCTTTGAATGTCAAATAGAGCAGTCTGTATTTACTCCTGGAGTCTATAGGGAGCCACTGAAATTTATTAAGGAGGAAGGTGACATGATCGGACCTGCATATTAAGGAAAATCACTTTAGTGGCTAAATGGAGAATGATTTGGAGTGGAAAGAGACTTAAGGCAGGCAGACTCACCAGCAGGCTATTGCAGTAATCAAGAGGGCCTATTACTAGGATGGTAGGAGTGTCAGAGGAGAAAAGGGAACAAATTCAAGATATGTTACAAAGGTAAAATTGATCGGCCTTGGCAATAGTTTGGATATGGGGGGCCAGCCAGTGAGAGAGATAGTGAGGAATACAGAATAATTCCTAGTTTGAGAGCCTGAGGGACTGGGAGATGGTGTTGCCTTCTACAATAATAAGGGAGTTGAGGGGAGGGTTTAGTAATATAATAAGTTGTTTTGGGCATATTGAATTTAAAATGTTTACTGAATATTCAGTTTGAAATGCATGAAAGACAGTTCAAGATGCAAAAACTGGAAGTCAACAAAATGATCAAGGCAGGAAAAGTAGATTTGAGAATCATCAGCATAGAGGTGATGATTAAATCCACCAGAGCTGATGAGATCACCAATTGAAGTGGTATAGAGGGAGAAGATAAGAGACCCCAGGACAGAATCCTGAGAGTCACCTATGGTTAGAGGGCATGATCTCTAGGGGATCTAGCAAAAGAGATGCAGAAAGAGCAGTCACATAGGTAGGAGGAAAACCAGGAGAGAATAGTGTCCTGAAACCCTAGAGAGAAGAGACTCTCAAGGAGAGAGTGATCAACAGCATCAAAGGCTGCAGAGAAGTCAAGGAGAAGGAGGATTAAGAAAAAGCTATTGATTTTGGCCTAGTAAAAGATCACTAGGAACTTTGGAGAGAGCAGATCTGGCAGAATAAGGTCACAAGCCAGATTCTAAGGGGTTAGGAAGAGAGCAAGAGGAAAGTGGAGGCATCTATTACAAATGGGATTTTCAGGGAGTTTATAAGAGACATAGGATGATAATAGGGATAGAAGGATCAAGTGGGGGTTTTCAAGATAGAGGAGACCTGGGCATGTCCATAGGGAGTAGGAAATGAGCCACTAGAGAGGGAGAGATTGAAAATAAGTGAGAGTGGGCATGACAAAAGCCTGTTTGGATGAGGTGGGATGGAATGGGATCAATTAAACAAATAGAGGGGTTAGCCTCGGTAAGGAGTAAGACTACTTCATCATGTGGAATGGGTGCAGGAGGAGATAGGGTTAGAAGGCACCTGAGAGATAGAAAGTGAAGGAGAGGAGAGAAGAGGAAATTCATGGTGAATAGCCTTATTTTTTTCTGTAAATTATGAGACAAGTTTCTCATCAGAGAGAGTGGGGGGAGGAGGAGCCATGGGAGATTTAAGGAGGGATGAAGAGTTTTGGAAGAGTCACTGTGGAGAGTGGAATAGTGAGTTGATAAGGGAAGTATGTATAGTAGGATTGCCTAGCAGCAGTGAGGGCCCAATTAAAGTAATATAAAATAATTTTGTAGCAGACCCAGTGAGAATGGTTGCATGATTTTCCCTACTGTTGTTCAGCAGCACCTATATAAGAGTGAAGGTAATGAATAGTGAGAATGATCCAAGGCTGAGGCTTAGCTGGATGTAATGGACAATATGATAAGGGGGCTAGGGATTCAAGAGAGGAAGGCAGTGTAGAGTTGAATTGGTTCACCAAGGAATCAAGATGAGGAAAAGAGGAGAGTGGCTAGTGCAGGGGATATAGCCTAGATTATGTAGGAAAGGCTGAGGCAGAGCTGATAAGTCAATAGATTATGGTCATTTAAGGAGATTCCAGAATTCTTGAACATGGAGGTGCAAGATGGCAAGATGGCATTTGTGCAAGATGGCAAGATCAAGGTTATGACCATCTTTATGTATGGCTGAGGTAGGATGGAGGAATAGCTCATGGGAAATGAGTGGTTGAGAAATTGAGTAGTTAGGGTATTTTAGAGAGAATCGATATGTATGTTGAAGTCCCCTAATATGAAGGTAGGAGTTGGAGAGGAGAGAAAAATTGTAAGCCAAATATCAAACTCATTGAGGAAGGAAGGGGAATAATCTGGGGAGTCTGTAGGTAGCAGCTACCAAGATTTGGATTCGGTGGTTGATACAGATTACATAAACCTCAAAGGAGGAGAGGTTATTGAGTGATGAAGGAAGAGGGATAACCCAAAAATGGCAATGGGGAGAAAGAAATATTCCAACTTCCCTTCATTGACTAGTGAGCCAAAGAGAATGAGTGAGCTATAAACCACTCCCCAACCCTCAGGGGTGCCCCTTGAACCCTAAGGTAACTTAGTAGCCTACGTCAGGACCCAAGCTACCAGTGCGAGTGGAATTTTGTGACAGTCACTCTAGAGCCTGTAAAATAAAGAACCAAGATGATAAATGAAGTCTACGCCCAATTTTTAGAGAAAGGAAAATTAAATTAAAGCCAGTAACGGTAATTTGTTCTTCTCATAGGTTTTAACACCATTTCAAAAAATACAAATTGAGAAAAGAAAAGCCTGTCAAGTCTCCTTGCAGTTGTTTCCTGATAATAAGGCAGTAGCTGTCCTACGTCCATTGTATTACTCTTAGCAATAATGGCCCTGGGCAAAATTCCTCTTTGTCACAGGAGCATAGACACAGAAGTGGATGGGACCCTGAAGACCATCTGGTCCAAATCCTTCCTTTTACAAATGAGGAAACTGAAGCATTGAGAGGTCAAGTTAACTAGAGCCCAAGGTCACAGAGGTAAGAAGTGACAGAGGCAAGATTTGAAAACACATTAATTTCGTCCTTTTTCAGTGATTTCTCACTTGGTGGCCCCATTTGGGGTTTTCTTGGCAGAGACACTGGTGTGGTTTACCCTATCCTTCTTCTGATCATTTTACAGATGAGGAAACTGAGGTAAAGAAGGTTAAGTGACTTGCCTAGGGTCTCGTCTGAGGCCAGATTTGAACTTAGGAAGTTGAGTCTTCCTGACTCCAGGCCCTGTGCACTATCCATTGTACCACCTAGCTGCCCTTGAATCCTCTGACTCTTTTCTGTGCTAACTCTATTTTTCCATCAGAGGAACCCTGTTTTTTTTTTCCTATCTCTTCAGGAAAGCCCTCCTACTTTCTTCCCCTCTTCTCCTCATCAAAACTTGCTTTCAGGAAAGATTTCATATTGGTCATCTATATTTTTGTACAAATAAATTTAGAGTAATAAATTGGTCTCCCAGGAGTATTTACTCTTTAGGTCTTTTTTTCTAATTGTAGAATGAAAAATTTCATCACTTACTAAAAGGAATTTGGGGGGGAAGATAAAGGGACTTCCTAAGTGACCCCTGAAATATGCCTCATAGAAGGCCCCCCATTCCATCTATGTAAGAACTGAACTTGTTTAGAAGGAAAATGTTTAAAGACATCTGTCCAGGGGTGGCTAGGTGGTGCAGTGGACAGAGCACTGACTCTGGAATCAGGAGGACCTGAGTTCAAATCCAACCTCAGATACTTACTAGCTGCCTGTAATAGCAATTTAGATTTGAAGATCTTTCCCATCCATTAATAGGCCATGTGACCTGCTTACATCACAGGAAGCCTAAGTCACATGTGGTGGGAGGAGCTTACTAAGAGGAGAAGGAAGTTATGTCACAGGAAATGCTGAGAGAGAGCCATTATGGCTGTTAATGGCTGTAGTGATACTTCGAGTTGAGGTAAAGAAAGTTGACCTGTGATAGCTGTGCTGTGAGTTTTGGGGAAGGCCCCAGCAGGGGGTCAGAGAAGTTTTGGGATGGGGAGTCTCCATGTTGTGATATTATGTTTTAAGTTCCTTATTATTATGATAAAGTGGGCTAACTGGCTGTGGCAGCTGAATATTTGGTTATGGGATATGGTTCTCTGGTTTCTGAATAAATGTTTTACTTCTTCTACCTTCTATATGGAGAGTCTTTCATACTTTGCCATACAGAATTACACAGGCATATTCACAATTATTACTGATGTTGTGTTTATTGCCTTGCTGTTACACTATATGACCCTGGGCAAGTCACTTAACCCTTATTGCCTGAAAAAAGAGACAATTGTCTACAGATTTAAAGCTGGAAGGAAGGTCACCTCCTTCATTTTATTAGTGAAGAAAATGAGGCCCAAGTTACTTGTCTACCTAGAGCCAGCTAGGGAGCACGCAGCAGATAGAGTGCTGGGGCCTGGCATCAAGAAGACTTGAGTTCAAATGTGGTCTCAGAAACTTAATAGTTGTATGACTTTGGGAAAGTCATTTAAGTCTACCTCAGTTTCCTCATCTGTAAAATGAGGATTAATATTAGTACCTACCTTTCAAGGTTGTCATGAAGATCAAAGGAGATAATATTTGTAAAGCAGCTAACACAGTGCCTGGCACATAATAGGTACTCTATAACTGTTTATTATTAATTATTATTACTATTATCGCCCAGGGGTGTGCTGGTAAATATCTAACAACTCTAATATCTCAAAAACAGGATGATTGACACTTTAAGGTTAATCTGCATTGTTAACATTTTCTCCCTCACCTTTTTAAATCTAGACAGGCAACTAAACAATAAATCAAACCCTCCTTCCTAGAATGTGCTCATTTTAGCTGCCCCACTGGGGACCTAACTGGCCAGTTCCAGTTGGGCACCACGGTTCCTTCCTTCCTTCCTTCCTTCCTCCCTTCCTTCTTTTCCTCCTCTCCTTCCTCTCCCTCTGTCAACATGGGGAATCATAGCCTTACAGGCAGCTGCTCTCCCCAAAGGAATACAAATTTTGATTGCTGAAACCTAGCAAGATACCTGGGGGTTTATGGGCTAGATTTCTTTTTTATGGACAGTGCCTCAAGCCCAAAGCACTCTGGTTATCATTGATTGGCTAACAATAGGTCCCAGACCAAGTTTCTCTTGATCATCCTTTGGATTCTGATGGCTCAGAGAGAAAGTAAAGAGTAATTGTTTTTCTGTTTTGGCCAGAAATCCTGAGGGATCCCAGATTGATTCTATTTTTTCTGACCAGGTAAAAGAGGCCATTCTTTGCCTCATTTTTACCTAGCCTTAATCACTGAATGGGCATTGCCTCAAACAGACTGAGACCTGGGAAAGACCTAGCTCAAAAAAAACAAGGCCTCCTACTGTATCCAGGACATCTCTAGTCCTGATCTATATCTGGCTATTGTAGCCGTATGGTTCCAGAGGAGAGAGTGAAGCTGGTGACTTTGCACAGCCTTGCCTCACTTAAATCCAATTCGCTTGCAAGTCAAGAAATCTCCTTCTTGATGTCTCAGTCCTCGAGGAGAACAAACAACAAACAACAACAACAAAAGCTTACAAGATGCTAATGCTCACATTGAAAATTTAGCAATCAGGACCAAACTGGTACAAGCTGGCTCGAGCATACCAATGGGCATAGGTCACTCAGCTCCCCATGGCAAATTATAACTTTAGCCATAGCCTTCTATTCATGAACGTTCAACACACATTTCTTCAGATGAAACCCTTAATGGACAAATTATAGGCATAAGCTTTCTGTCATTAACAAATAAGAACATTCCTATCATATTACGAAAGTATTTACTCATTAGCCAGTCAACCCACACACCCAAGTTTAAAATGGTATATATCTTCACTAATAAATACATATTAAAGGGGGGAGATGAATTGATCTTCTAAAGAGGATTAAGCAAATGAATCAATGAGCATTGGTTAGTTATCTACCACGGTCAGATAAGTACAAGAACAAAAAGTAAAAATCTTTGACCTCAAGGAACTTACATTCAACCACAAGCTAGTATTTAAATAAGTATATTCAAAGTTGATACAAGGAAATTTGTCTGGGAGATGGAGAGAGAGGCACTAGCAGCCAAGAGGATCAGGCTGTAGAAAGAGGAGCTAGAGTGGAGTCCAAAAGGAAGCTAGGTTTTCTAAGATGCAGAGGTTAAGACAGAGGATAATAGGGGACAACCAAAAGTGGTTTGCTTGAGTTCAAAAGTAGGGTTAAAATCAATCAAGTGCAGCACCAATATGGAGGTAGGGGAGAAGGGAGAGGGGGAAAGGTTGCCTAAGGGTGAGTGAACAAACTGAGGGCAGAAAGATGGCTGGAGAAAGATTCCATGGCAATCGGTAATAGGTTTGGCCCATGAATGGCCACTGATAAGTTAGAGAGAAGAAAGAGAAAGAGAGAGAAATAGAGAGAAAGAGGAGAAAGGAAAGAAGGAAGGGAGAGAAGGAGAAAATATCAATAGAGAACATTACAAAATGCAAAATGGATAATTTTGATTACATTAAATTGAAAAGTTTTTGCACAAACAAAGCCAATGCGACCAAGACTAGAAGGGAAGCAGAAAGCTGGGAAACAATTTTTACAACCAGTGTCTCTGATAAAGGCCTGATTTCTAAAATATATAGAGAACTGAGTCAAATTTATAAGAATATGAGTCATTCCCCCATTGATAAATGCTCAAAGGATATGAACAGATTTCAGAGGAAGAAATTAAAACCATCTATAATTGTGTGAAAAAATGCTCTAAATCAGTATTGATTAGAGAAATGAAAATCAAAACAACTGAGGTACTGCTTCACACCTATCAGATTGGCCAACATGACAAAACAGGAAAATGATAAATGTTGGAGAAGATGTGGAAAAATTGGAACACTAATGCATTGTTGGTGGGGTTGTGAACTGATCCAACAGAGCAATTTGGAACTATGGCCAAAGAGCTATAAAAATGTGCATACCCTTTGACCCAGCAATACCAGTTCTAGGGCTGTATCCCAAAGAGATCATACAAATGGGAAAAGGACCCACATGTACAAAAATATTTATAGCAGCTCTTTTTTGTGGTGGCCAAGAATTGGAAATTGAGGGAATGCCCATCAATTGGGGAATGGCTGAACAAGTTGTGGTGTATGAATATAATGGAATACTACTGTGCTATAAGAAATGATGAGCAGGTGGAATTCAGAAAAACCTGGAAAGACTTATATGAACTGATGCTGAGTGAAGTGAGCAAAACCAGGAGAACATTGTACACAGTAACAGCAACATCATGTGATGACTGACTTTGATAGACTTGGCTTTTCTCAGCAATGCAAGGACCTAAGACAACTCCAAAAGACTCATGATGGAAAATGCTATCCACATCCAGAGAAAGAACTATGGAGTATGAATGCAGATTGAAGCAGGCTCTTTGTCCTCTCTCTTTTCATTTTGTTTTGTTTTGTTTTCTTTCTTCTTTCTCAGGGTTCATCCCATTGGTTCTAATTCTTCTTTACCACATGACTAATGTGAAAATATGTTTAATATGAGTGTACATGCGCAGCCTATATCAGATTGCATGCTGTCTTGGAGAAGGGGGAAGGGGGAGGAAAGGGAGGCAGAGAAAAATCTAAAACTCAAAAGCTTGTGGAACTGAATATTGAAAGCTAAAAATAAATAAATGAATTTTAAAAATATAACAGGTTTCCTTTGCAATCCTGTGCAATTAATTTTCTTTTGCAAATATTACTTTGAGAAGGGGTCCATAAGCTTCACTAGACTGCCAATATTGTTCATGACACACAAATCAAGTTAAGAACCCTGATACTAGACCCAGACTCAGCAAGACTATATACCAGCATAGACTACCAAATCGTTCCAACTCACGACCCCTGAAGACCAAACTAAGTGAAAATAAAGAATGTCTGAGTCAGGCTGGGGTCAGGGAGCAGAAGGGGGACCTCGAATACCAACTAGTTTTGTCTTCACTTTATTTGACTTGCTATCTCTGGTTTTGTGATTTTGCATCACAAGGCAAGGGCTATCCCCTTTGCCTAGAATGCACTACTTCCTCATTTCTACAGGGTGTTCCTAAAGTCTGGACACACAGGCAAAAATATATATTTTGAAGAAATGAAATGAATGAAATTTTCAACAACATTTTATTTAATTGGAATATTGACAAATAATATCTTCAATACAATTTCCATCATTTGTGATGCAAAGGTTGATGCGCTTTGCAAGATTCACATGAATTCCACATTGCTATCAATTTTAGCACATGCCATCTTTGTGTGTTCAATCAAGTGTGCTGCATGTGTGATTTTCATTGAGTACACCTTCTCCTTTAGCATACCCCAGAAAAAGAAGTTAAGGGGGCTAAGGTCTGTAATATTCCAAATATTTCAAAATATGCATTTTTGTCTATGTGTCTAGACTTCAGGGACACCCTGTATCTTAGAATCCATAGCTTCCTCTGTGGTTCAACTCAGATGCCCCCTCCTAAGAGAAAAGGTTCTTGTTCCCCAAATGGTGAGTGTTCTCTTCCTCTTCTAATTATCTTGTATTCCCACATCTGGATGTGTTCATTCCCTACCACACCCCAACCAAAAGAATATAAGCTCCTATTACGCCATGCTGCTTCTTTCGCATCGCATGCTTAAATGCTTTGGTTTTTTGTAAATAGGTATTCAAAGGAAGAATGCTATTTGCATGAATTTCTTTTTGTGATGATCTAGACATCCAGAACCATCCACATGATTGCAACAGTGAGAAGAGTGACACATTTCAGAAGATCATACGAAGGACTATGTGGATTTAGAGCTAAAAGGATCTTTGAGTTCCTTTCATCATGTCTTTGTCTCTCAAGTGCAGAGTGCCTTGAATGTAGTAGGCCCTTCAAAAATGTTTGGTGAATTAAATTACAGATGAGGAAACTGAGTCTCAGAGAGTCAGTATGGTGTGGTGGAAAGAACACTAAAGGAAACACATTTTTGGACATGGCCAACTCAAGAATTTTTTTTGCCTACACATATTCATTTTGAATTTGGTTTTTCTAATTTTTTTTAGAGGGGGGGAAGACAGGCCAAGGTCACACAGCTAGTAAGTGTGTCAAGTGTTTGAGGCCGGATTTGAACTCAGATCCTCCTGACTCCAGGGCTGGTGCTCTACTCACTGAGCCACCTAGCTGCCCCAGCTTTTCTCATTTTTTGCTTCCTTTGGGGAGTTGGGAGAGAAAAAAAAGTGAATGCTTGGTAATTGAAAAAAATTAAATAAAAGTGTTGAAAATAAAGGAACAAATGGAAAGTCTACATTTGTGTTAAAAATCAATTTTGTAAGTAAACAGAACCAGGAAAACCAAGTACACAAAAACTACAATTATACAAAAGTAAAGAACAGTAACAGTGAAATAATTAAAACTGAGTGTTACCAAATGACAATGACTGAGATTTACCCCAAAGAGGAGTTAGGAGAAGATGATACTTCTGCTTCTTTGCAAAGGCAGGGCACACTGGGGTCATGAAACACTGCATATCATGTCAGACTTTAAAAATATGTTAATTAGTTTTGCTGAGCTTGGTTTTTTCCTTAAAAAATTATTTATGATAAGAAATGGTGATTGGGGAAGGAGTCAGAGGAGGGATACCAGAATTGTAAGTGATGTCAAAGCAAAAGATATTCATTAAATTTATTATAAAAATAGAAAGAACTGAGAGCACCAGACTGAGAATCAGGAATCTTGAGTCCTATTCCCATTACCTGTATAACCTTAGGCTTAATTCAGTCAATTCACAAGCATTTTTATTGACTAAAGTCACAAAGTTAGTAACTTGTGGGAATCAGTCAACAAGCATGTATTAAGTGTCTGCTATATGCCAGGCACTGTGCCAAGTGCTGGGAATACAAAAAAAGGCAAAAAACAAACAAACAACAACAACAAAGAAAAAAAACACAAGTCTCAAGGTGCTCACAGTCTAACGGGGGAGATAACATGAAAACAAATATGTAAAATCAAGACTTAGACAGGATAAATAGAAAGTAATCAACAGAGGGAAGATACTAGTATTCAGGGGGATTGGAAAAGGCTTTTTATAGAAGGTGGGATTTTAGCTGGGCCTTGAAGGAAGCCAGGGAAACCAGGTGGAGAAGAGAAGGGAGAGCCTTCCGTAAATGGAGGACAGCCAGAGAAAATGCCCTGCCTTGGGAGACAGCGTTTTGTTACAGGAACAGCAAGGGAGCCAGTGTCACTGAATCATAAAGTTACCAGAGGAGTAAGGGGTTGGTTTTCTTCCTTTGTTTGTAAAGAGGACCAATGATGGGAGACGACCAGGGTCGTGTCTTGACTTGCCTGTAAATTGGATCTGAGTGAGGTAGAGTTGCATAAAGTCAGCAGCCTCTCTCTCTCTTCCAGTGTGTTCGAGGTCCAATGGCAAGACAAAAGTCAGGATGATTGACAGTAGCCTGGGATGCAGCAGATGACCTTGTCGTCTTTGATGTCTGACCAACCTCTAAGCTCTCCACAGTGCCTGCTTGAGCTGCCTTCATGGCCAATGGAACAAATTGTCCTCGTCCGCCCATTCCACTGGGGAAGATCTTCACTGATGGGTTTGAGTCCTGTTGCTTGTCTTCAACTCAGTTTAGCTCATCTGCCAAGAGGGCTTTACCAGGCTGCAGCTGCTGTGCATGCTACAGATCCTTGGAGCCACAACTGAGGGTTGGGTGAAAGGTGGACACCAAAGGTGAATGAGCAATGCTGAAAAGGGCTCAACAAGCCCTTACACCAGAGGTGCTAATCCTCTTGAACACCCCAAACACCCCAGAGTAAGGTGTAAAACTGGAAAGGCAGGACAAGGCCAGGTTATTAAGGGCCTTAAAAGCCAAACAGATGATTTTATATTTAATCCCAGAGTGATAGAGAACTACAGAAGCTTACTGAATGAGATGAGATATGGTAAAAGCTGAACTTTAGAAAAATCATTTTGACAGCAGAGTGGCCAGTGAGCTAGAATGGCGAGAGAGACTTAAGGAAAGCCACCTCTTGCAATGAGTCCATGTGGGTGAGGTGATGAGAAGTGCACCACAGTGGTGGCAGCGTCAGAGAGAGCAGGGCTTGTACAAGAGAGGTCACAGAAACAGCATTGACAGGACTCAGCAACATGCCACCACATTGTTATACCTCTGCTTTCTTTTCTATAAGACAAGTGAGTTGGCAAAGATGACCTCAGAGATTCTCTCCGCCGTACCATTGTAGGCTCCTATAGGTTTCACTAGAATATGACCTACCCACCCCCCCAACCCCCCAGAAAAAAGCAGAAACACATGCAACTTTGTGATGACCAGGTGCCTCCTTTGCCTATCTGTTTCTCCTGTTTGGGTTTTTCTTTGTCACCACTGTTATCACATAGGTGACTTCTTTTCCTGGAAATTGAGGGCTTGCTCTCCACACTAACTTTTGAGAGGCTCTTATATCCCCAATGAAAACCAACAGCTCAGAGGAACCAGAACTTCTATCTGTACAAGCCAAAAAAATGTTCACTGAAGATGCTGAACACAGGGACGTAGATTTAGAGCTAGAAGGAATCTTAGAGGATGTGACTGCAACACTCAGTGACTTGCTTTGTGTAACACAAAACTAGTAAGTGTCTGAGGGAGGATTAATGAATTTAGGTCTTCCTCTCTCCAAGCCTAGCACTCTATTTACTACATTACCTCTTACCTATATTTGCATGCGACCTTGGACAAGTCACTCATCCTAATTATGCCTCAGTTTGTAAGAGGAGGGTGGATTCAATAGCCTGCAGGGTCCCTTTCAGCATGAAACCTATGATTCTATGATCCTGTAACTTATCCTGCAGTGAAATGAAAGTTTAGGAAATACTTCCTAAGAAAACTAGTGCATGTGACATCTCTTTAAAATATGCCTATGTGTGTTTTGTATGATTGCACATGTATAACCTATGTAAAAGTGCTTCCCATATGGGAGAAGGGCAAGGGAGAGAATTCAGAACTCAAAATTTTTTTCAGCCATCACTTTCTGTTTTTTAAAAAATGTGTTTTATTTTTTCCCTAGTTACATATAAAGACAATTTTTAACTTTCACTTTTAAAATTTGGAGTTCCAAATTTTCTCTCTCCCTTCCTCATTCCCTCCCTCCCCAGACAGCAGTATAGTTTATACATGTTCAATCATGCAAAACATATTACCATATTATTCCTTTTGGTAAAGACACAGACCCAAAGGGCAGCAGGAAATGAAAAAATATAGAAAGTGAAAAGTAGTGTGCTTCATTTAGACTCCATCAGTTCTTTCTCTGGAGGTGGGTAGTATTTTTCATCATGAGCCCTTTGAAATTGTCTTGGATCACTGTGTTGCTAAGAATAGCTGAGTCATTCACAGTTGATCCTCATAGAATACTGCTGTTACCAGTTCCTCTCCCTTCACTCAGCATCAGTTCATATAAATCTTCCCAGGTGTTTCTGAAATCTGCTTGCTCATCATTTCTTATAGCACAGTAATATGGAACTAAAATTTAAAAAAACAAATATTATAAATTGTTTTTACATGTAATTAGGAAAAAATAAAATTTTATTCAAAATATGCCTACTATTTAAGATGCACATTTTGTAAGCTGTCCCAGCTTTCCAGATTGCTATCCTGAACCTGCTGACTCCTCCTTCTGTAATAAATTACAACCAAAGAAAGTAGAGAGAAATACACTTTCTGGAAATGGGTGGCCTGCTTCAGACCCAAAATAGGGAAGGAGGCAGAAGATGGAGGTGTGACTTTGGTACCTCCAGCATCCCATTCTTTTACCCCATTTAAGTATTCCCTCCCTTCCATCTTCATGCAGCCAACACCCTCCTGTCCTTTCTCTATGAGCACCTACTCCTAGCAACACCCCCAACCACTCCCTCCCCTGAAAAAAAACTGGCTCTTAAGAAATACTCTGTGGAATGGAATGCTACTGTTCTATAAGAAATGATGAGCTCAATGATCTTAGAAAAACATGGATAGACTTGCATGAAAGAATGAAGAACAAAATGAGCAGAAGCAAGAGAACACTGTATACAGTAACAGTGATAGTGTTTTAAGATCAGCTTGGAGCAAATAAATCATTTGACTACTGTAAATATCCAAATTAACTACAAAGGACCTATGAAGGAAGGTGCTATCTGCATCCAGGGAAAGAACTGATAAATAGAAGTATGTATAGAATAGTTTTACGTATATATGTATATATATATATGCATATTTGTGTCTAATGGTAGCTATCTCTAGGGGGTGGGAGAGGTAAGGAAGAAAAAGAAATTTACATTGTAACTTTATTACATATTTAAAAGGAATAGCAAGCTGTACATAATAGAGTTGCAGTTTCATGGGCAATCATCTTTTTGTTTAAATTATACTGTTCTGGAAATGCTTGTTTTATTCCATAAATTAAAAAAAAAAGAAATACTCTGGCATTGGTCATTTGCCCTTGGTGTGGATTGGTGGATGTGTGGGCTACATATTTTTTGGGATAAGGGGCTGGTTGCCCTCTTGAAATCATGCCATATGCCTATTCCACCAATTCTAGCCCTGCCCTAGGGCAGATTGAGCCTTACAGAAGAGAAGATGCTTGAGAAAATATGAGCCTACCCAGGGTTTTTCACAGTTTCACTAAGACCCTCTTTCCTTTAAGGTAGCATATGGGAAAATGTTGTCAAATATAACACCTTGGTCAGGCACAATGGAAAGCATGCTGGTTTTGGAGTCAGAAGGACATTGGTTTAAATCCTAGCTCTGCTGTTTAGCACATTCATGACTTTGAACAAGTCACTTAAACTCTTTTGGTCTCAGTTTACTTATCTGTCAAATAAGGCGGTTAAAGCAGTTGGAATTTAAGGTCCCTTCTATCTCTAAATATGATTTTTTTCTCATACAAAGACCCTTATTTTTTACACAAATACTCTCCCAAAGATTTTTGGTTTTAAGACTTAGAACATCACAATCTCCAGTGTTCTCTCAGCCCAGCCCAGGGCTCAGCATCTTACTATGACAAAGGGCCTGAGACATACTCAGAGAAGCATCCACACCTATGAATCAAGCATTGCATCAAGGTTCAGGGAGCAAACAATTAGATGATGCTTCCTTACCTTTCTGGTGCCAGCACATCCCCTACAGACTCTCCCAAGCCACCAATAAGTCACCACTCATGTCATAGAAATCTCATATCACTTGGCCTAAGGAAAGCATTCTTCACATGACTGCATGGAGCCTGGTGGGAGATTACTTCTCAGGTGAGCTCAACATTCCTCCAATTCCTATGCTTTCATCACATTGCTATGACCCATGTCAAAGAGGATTCCCTCCCATTCTCTCTGCCCCCTTTGCTCCTCAAAATAATGCCTTAGTGATCATGCAACAAGTTAGAATTCTAACAAACCTGACAAAGGACAAACCTCACCAGAGCCAAGGAGTAATAGCACTGGAGAAGAGGGTCTTACTTGAAAGGTCGGTGAAAAAGTAAACCAAAGAGCAAATAAAAACTTGAAAATTTTGCAGAAGTAGAGAGTGAAATATCCAGCTACTGCTTGAGCAACACACATTTACTCCCTTCCTCCCACCACTCCAACAATGCATACCTCCCTCCCCTCAGATTTTGTGGCTAGGTTGCCCCTGGGTGTAACTGGGCGTAACTGATTATGTTCACTACCAAATGTGTAACCAAACAACATTCGACCCTTCTTTTGAAATGTATTGAGTATCTACTATGTATAAAGCTCTGTAAAGCACTATGTGGGTACAAAGACATACAAGAAAAGATTGCTGTCAGAGGTATGCTTGCACATCCTCGATAGCTGATTGCTAAATTTTCAGTGTGAGCATTCACAGCTCAGAAACTGGTCATCACTAAAAATCTAGCCTTGATTTCATGTTTTGCTAATCATCCACACTTAAGAAGGTGATGGAGAAAATGTTAATATTGCAGATTCAACTTAAAGGGTGTCATGGTTCCCCCCTCTTTTTTAGGCAAGCCACTTTTTAAACATTTACCAGCACACCATTGGTCTCTCAAAGAGCCGCCAGTCTAGTAGAAAAGATAGTATGTATACAAACAATAGTATGTGATAGATTGATAAGACAGAACGAAGTGTGATGAGCACCAAAGGAAGGTATGGTTACTTCAGGGAGGGAGAGGGGGGAAGATCAGAGAAAGTATTATTGAAGTGGAATTTGTGCTAATCTTTGAAAAATAAAGAGTATTCTGACAGGCAAAGATGGAAGTCAGAAAAGTTCAAGCTGAGGGAAGAGTGGAAAACCAAGGCAAGACAACAAGACAAGCATTTATTAAGCGCCTACTATGTGCTAAGCACTGTGCTATGTGCTGGAAATGCAAAGAAAGACCCCCCCACCAAAAAGAGTCTGTGCTCTCAAGTCACTTAGTCTCACGATCTAGTAAGGGAGACAACATACAAACAACTACGTCCAAACAAGCCATATAGAGGATCAATTGAAGTGAACCAACAGAGGGAAGTCACTAGTATTAGCAGTCACTACAGGGCGTGTTTGGGGAACCAGTGTGGTGAGAATATGGGGTACAGTAAGAAGAGAAATGGGAGATATGGCTAGAAAGACAGCTCTTAAGAGGCCTGGATTTTGTTCAATAGCTATTGTTGTTGAGTCACTTCAGTCACATCTGACCCATTGTGACCCCATTTTGGGGTTTTCGTAGCAAAGATACTGGAATGGTTTGCTATTTCCTTCACCAGTCCATTTTACATATGAGGAAACTGAGACAAACAGTGTCACACACCTAGTGCCTGAGGAAGATGAGTCTTCCTGTTTCTAAGCCTGGTTCTCTATCCACTTTGCCATCTTGCTTCCCAATAGGTGTTGGAGACCAACTAATTGGGACCATTAAAGTTTTTTCAAAGAATCCCAAGAGTTGAAAGAAACTTCAAAACTCCCAGAGCTGAACAGGAGTCTTTTCAGCATCTCCAGCAAGTAGTTATTTAACCTTTTCTTGAAGATTTCTACTGCATAGGAGCCCATTACTTTCTAAGATAGCCCTTTCCACTTAAATGAAACACAATGGTTAGAAAGTTTTCCCTTAAATCAAGCCAAAATCTGCTTCCCTACAACTTCTGTCCGTGAAACTGTTCTGCTCTTGGGAACCAGAACAAAATAAATCAAGTCCCTCTTCCACATGACACCTCTTCAAGTACTTCAAAACCATTATCATTTCTCTCCTTCATGCCCAGTCTTTCCAAGGCTAAACAATTCCAGTTCTTTCAAAAGATTCTCATATTGTGTGGTCAGTCAATGGTTAAATATTTAACAATAGACTCTCTGAAAAATGCATGCATAATATGCTTTTAAGTTTGATTTGAGTTATCAACAGTTTCTCCATCCCTTTGTCAAGTCTAGACAAATGACAAAACAATAAATCAAGCCTTGATTTGTAGTGGTTGCTGATTTCTGAGGTGCAGAAGTTCTCACTGAAAAATTAAAAATTGGCTTAGAGCTGGTTCCCACACACCCATCTCCAGTCCCCCTACCATCTTGGATATGCTCCAGTTTGTCAATATTCTTCTTAATTTCTTCCAAGAATGTAGCACCCAAGAAATGAATATAGTACTCCAGATATTATCTGGTAAGGAAGGAGTATAGAGGGATTATCACCTCCTTCATTCTAGACACTATGCCTTTTTGGCTGCCTCACACTAATCGACTGAGACTTCAGATTTTATTACAGGAACTGCTTTTAATCACATCTTACCCATTTTTGTGAACTTTTCTGAACCCAAGTATAAGACAACACACATCCTTATTATATTTGATCATCCATTCAAATCCTCATTTGAAATGGTTGGGATCTTTTTGGATTCTGATTCTGTCATTCCATGTGTTAGTTACATATCCCAGCTTTTTAGCATCGGCAAATTTGGCATGCACACTTACATATTCCTTAACCCAAGCCATTGCTAAAAATATTGAACAGCATAAGACCAAGGACAGATCTTTGGGACATTCTGCTGTCCTCCAAGTTGACCTTGATACATTAACATCAACGTCTTTGGATGTGGTCATTCAACCAATTCTAAAACCACCTAATTCCATTCATTCACTCATTTGATTCCTCCCTCATCTCTGGTTCACGTGGCTTGTTAGCCAGACTTTTTGCATCTGTGCTAAGTTTTTTGCAGTCACATTTTTCAATTTTTTCCTCCTGTAAATTACTGGTCATCTCTTTTGACATCATTATAGTCTACTTAAATTCTCCTATATTCCTAGTCTGTCTGTTCCTACATCATCTCATTGACATCTCTCCATCTTGTCTTCGTGCATAGCATGATATAGCTATATATCTGCATATATGTGTGTGTCTGTCCATGTGTATATATATTTGGATATGTACACACATACATAAATATGTATATAATGGATCATGTATATATTCAGGTGCTATTTTTATCCTCATTTTGAAGATGAGAAAACTGAGGTAGACAGACATTAAGTGACTTGCCCAGGGTCACATAGCTAGTAATTGTCTGAGATCAAATTTGACCTCGGGTCTCTCCTGACCACAGGTTCGACATTTTATCCAATGCGTCACCTAGCTTCCTAAGACATTTCGTCAAATTCTTCATTGAAATCCAAGCATATTACATCTGTTGCATTCCCACGATTTTTGTTGTCATCAGTCTTTTCAGATGCTCTGTGATCCTACTTGGGGTTTTATTGGCAAAGATACTGGAATGGTTTGCCATTTCCTTCTCCAGCTCATTTGACTGATGAAGAACTGAGGAAAACAGAGTGAAGTGACTTGCCCAAGGTCACACGTCTAGGATGTATCTGAGGCCAGATTTGAACTCAGGTCTTCCTGACTCCAGCCCCAGGATTCTATCCACCATGCTACCTAGCTGCCCAGGTCTGGTAAGCCAATCAAAAAAGCAAATGAGTTTAGCCTGGCCTTGCCTGTTATCGATGAAATCATAATGACTCATAGTGATCACCATTTCCATTTTAAAATGCCATGCCCTTAATAATATGTTATAGAATTTTTCTCAGAATTGAAGTCAAGCTCATTGTTCTAATATTGGAAGACTTTATCAGCAGCCTCAGCTCAACTTCCCAAACTCCTAGTCACTATTCTTATCAGAAAAGATTAAGAGCATACCACACTTTGTAGTCATTTCCTGCTACCTGCCATCTCCTAAATTCTTTTTAATCCTTATATTTATAGAGAGCTTTAGAATGTACCTTCCTCAAGACATAGATCATACAAGCACTATTACCTCTGTTTTAGAAACAAGGAAACGGAGGCTCTAAAACATTAGATAACTCCCTTCAAACACCAGTGGTGGGCTGGTGAGTTTCTTAAATCATCAGATAGCTCCCCTTTTTCTTCCTCATCAAAACTATTTGTGCTTATGAAATTAACATTCTGTTCTTGAGACCTTCCCTCCAGCTCAGGCTGACTGCTCTTGCAGATTTTAGGTCGTGGGATCCAACTTTTCTTCTGTTTTTTTATCTAGGTCACCTGGTGGATGGAGCACTGGATTCGGAGTCAGAAAGACCCCAAGTCATTGCTGGCCTGGGAGTGCAACCCAACCCATTGAAACTTTTACAGCCTCAGTTTCTTCATCTATAATAATAGCACCTACTTATTGTTAGGATCCAATGAAATGATGTTAGTAAAGTGCTTAGCGCAGTGCCTGACACATAGTAGGTGCTTAATAAATTTCCTTCCTTCCTTCCTTGGTCTGATCCCAGTCTACATTAAGACTCTTGGGACACCTTGTATATGTAAAACAGTTTGCAAATGTTAAAGTACCACAAAAATGTTAGCTTGTCATTACTCATACTCTTTGAAATCAGCATTCCCCAAATCTATTCCTATGCCTGGCTTTCCTCTTTTAAAAAAAAACCCACAAATTCTGAAATTGAATATTCATTTCTGTCAAAGTTTCCCATCATTTCTGCTTAAGCAACCAGCTCCTTCCTATGATCAAAACCTATTCCAAAATAGTATAGCTTCTTCCACCTTGCAGAGTACGTGAAGTTATCAAGGCTGGTCGAGATCATATCAGCTGCTGAGCTTTTGAAGAGGGAGAGTGTCAGCAGATGTTCAAGTAATTAAAGTCCCTTCTCACTATTGCCAGGGTAGTGGAGCTTCCCAGACTCCTAGTCTATTTCCCACTTCTGTTCAGGGAGTCTGCAGTCTACTGCCACGACAATGTTACTTTGGCTGGTCCCTCCGTTCATCTTCACCTAGGGGTGTGCTTGCGCCAGCTCAGATTGGCTCATGAGAGTAGATTGTTAACTTTTCAGTGTGAGTATTTGCGACTAGGAAATTGGCAAAGGCTACCAATCAGGGCTTAACTTATTGTATTGTGGACTGTCTAGACTTTAGAAAGTGATGGAAAAAAATGTTAATATCACATATTAAACTTAAAAGTGTGTCTTACATACTTTTTTTGGGAAAGCCTGTTGTTAAATGTTCACCAGAAAATCAGGCTTCCCCCATATATTCTTTTTTTTTTTTGGAGGGGGGAAGGCAAGGCACCATATGTTCTTTACGATGTCTGACTTACCACCACCTTTGGTTCTTGAATTTCCTCATATGAGGAATATCTCCTGAAAATATAGTACTAAGGTATAATAGCCTCTCTTAGCTGTGGGTTCCCAAGTGTTCTTGCCAAGTGTCAGTGTTGCCTGTGAGATCTAATTTGCCTCCCTTCGTTAGGATCTCTAGTTCATCTTGCTTATTACCTATACTTTGAGCACTCATGAAAAGCTCTTGGAAGCCATGGTATCTGGTTCACCTGGCTTGTTACCCATACTTTTTTTTATCTGTACAAAGACTTTTGAAGTCATATGCTTAGATTTTTTTTCTGTTGTGAATTGTTGGCTATCTCTCGATATACTTTTTATAATCTACATTCTTCTACAATCCCATAATTTATTCCTATATTGTCTGTGGCACCTAGCTCGGCAATATGTGGGCAATTTTCTCTCTCATCTTAATTTTTAGATGAAAACCCCATAGATCATATTCTCAAGACTCCAAAAAAAAATATTGATCGAATAGCAGGATGATAGTATCATTAGAAAAATGAGTCTTTCCCTGGCATATAGGATTAATTGAAGAGGATGGACTGACTAGAGGTGGGGAGACTGTTCAGCAGATAAAAAACACAGAGTTTTAAGTAGGGTAGAACAAACAGAGCTTTGTCCCATGACACAAACAACAGAGTTTAGAGCTGGGCTTCCTCCCCCACTCTGAGCAGCCACATCCCAGTGAGCTTCCTCTTACTCAGTCACCCTTGGCTTTGAGTGGCCTTGTACTAGAGGACACTTTCTTCTCACTGTGGCTAGACTTGTCACTCCCATTCCCCTACCCCCAGCATTTTCCAACAGCCAGTCCTTTCAGCAGCATAGAAACTTCACAATGTCCCGTGTACACTTCCTCCCCCTCACCACCTGAGGTCATACTCAAGCTGAATTCCCCTCCCTAATTACTTTGATATGATTGGCTGATCTGTGATGCAAGAATAGTTGGGTTCTGATAAGACTCTACCTCTAATTTCCTTAAATAAGTTACATCATTTCTCTTTGTCTGGATTTTCTCACAGGCAGAATGAATACAGTTACTTAGGCCTACGTTACTCCCAGAGGCATTCTATACTTAATATGATTTAATTAACAAATTCCTTTGAATATTGAGCAGTATTGGCAATAAGCATTAACTGTTGTGCCATCCGTCATCTCTGCCTACTGCCCTCCCTGGTGTCTCTTACATCCCAACTAAAATCTTACCTTTTAGTCTTGTTTCCTCCGAGGTCACAAGGAAAAGGTCTAGGGTATGATATGAACATACATGCACTTTGGGAAATTATTATTAATAGCAAATGTTCAGTCTCTTCGGGAAATCTTTCCCAATTCCTCTCGAGAGCCTTCCCTCTCTTAATTATTTCTTTTTTATCCAATATATAGCTTGTTTGTACGTATTTGTTGTCTCCCTCCTTAGATTGTAAGCTCCTTGAGGGCAGAGACTGGCTTTTGCTTAGCACAATGCCTGGCATATAGTAGGTGATTAATAAGTGTTTATTGACTGATTGAATGGTGCAGTAGAAATATGGATGGATTCAGACTAAGAGTCACTGAATTCGGATCCTGGCCTCTGCCAGTCACTACCTATGTGACCTTGAGGAACTTAGCTCCCTTCTCTGGACCTCTGATTTCTTGTGTATTAAATGAGGGGGTGGAAATAAAGGAAGCACAAGGTTCTTCCCAGATCTAAATCTAGGATCCTATGATATGAACCATTCCTCACTGATGCACTCGTGTGAATGGATTGTGCTCCTTGACAGAAATTTTCACGAAAGGAAAACAACGCAAATGACTCACTCTTTTTTATTTGTCTTTTCATATTTTTTACCCGTCCACCACTCTGCATTTTCTCTGACACATGGAAGAGGGGAGGGGAGAAGTTATTCGTCTTTTATTGATGAAGACATCACAACCAGAATTTGGAAACTTTATTCTTTTAATTGCTTACTCTTGTTTCTATGCTATTTGAAACTGTTATTAAAAACCTAGATGGCCATCTAATTCATTTTTCTATGAATGTGTGGTGCATGATTGAGAGAAGGGAAGCCAAAACCAACAGGAATAGATTTTTTTTCCCCAAGTATAATCTGGATGGAGGTAGAGCCAATGAAACAGAGAACATTTGCTATTAACAATAATTTTCCAAAGTGCATACATGTTCGTATCATACCTTAGACCCTTTCCTTTTAACCTGGGAGAGATACGTAGACCTAGGAGGAAACAGGCCTGAAAGTTGAGCAGTGTAGTGGGTTGGTGCAGCTTTGCCTGGGGTTAACTTGGCACCAAGCGGTCGAAGCTGTGTTGGCTCCTGACAGCCCTGTCTAGAACTGAGGATCTTTGGCACATGCACACAGATATGCGCACACACATGTGTGCGAGTGTACACACACACACACACACACACACACACACACACACACCATGGAGCTCCTACTTTTCCTGGTCCCTGCCCTACTTAAGAAATGCACTACTCCCAAATGGGGGTTTCGAACCTAAATGTTTTTGTTATACGGGGAGGCTGGATAAGGGAGTACATCTCCCAAAAGACCATGATATAAGATAAAAAGGATTGATAATACTTTAGATAAATAAGTTCTTATTAGATCGGATCAGATCTCCATATGGAAAACAGCTTTCTTACTGCTAATTAACATTGCAGCCTATCTGACTTTTAAAAAATTCTGGAGAAGAGGGGTGTTTATGGTCTTTTCCTGAAGAAACGTGGGAAATATTACCCCCTCACAAAAAGTTTTGTGCTTTACAGAATCCCTTCTAACAACCAATTCAGAGCCAATGCAAACTCCATCTCCAGCATTCACAAGTTCAAAATGTAGTTTAAAGCCATGGGTAAGACGTACTTGAGCATTTATTTTCTTATTAAACAAACTCCAAACTCAAGGGAGGGACAATAAGAGAAAGGGACAGATGACAACGGAAGATTATCAGGAGAACTTTAAAGAAAAGTGTTGGGTAGATACAGAAAAGTAGGAGAAAAATGATTCTCGTGATTCCTCTCTTCTGGTCCCTCTCCCACCCACCTAGCCCAACTTTGGGACCCTTGAGTACTTTCAACATGAAGCCACTCCAAAACCATCACTCTGCAGCTAAACATGATGCCAGAGATGTGGTTTATAATTTAAACTCATAAATTCTCATTTCACATTACACAGACATTTCCTTGCCAACTGGAAACTGAAATCACATCCTAGATGCTATCTGGATTTGATCGTGGCTAACCCCTTCCTCACATGCAAGGGAAGAAAGGAAAATGGGTCTGGCACTGAGGAAGGTTCTGACATAAACAGTCCACAGACATTGCTGAATCAGCATAAATCGAACGGCTTAGCAGGAACTTGGACTTCAGATACTGTTCTACTGCCATCAGAGGAGCTCTATTTACTTAGGTTGTTCTCTGAAAACCTAAATTGAATCTCCCTGTGTTCTCCTTAGACCATTTTTCATTTCTTTGGCCACATCACTTCCTTCTCCCTATGTGCTTTTACAGCTGGATCACTGAAGTAGAATCCAACGTGAAATGACTTCAATTGACAAAAATGTATGAAGTGTCTATTATGTGGTAGGCACTGTGCTAGCTCACCACACATTGGGGATACAAAGTAACCCCAATATTTTATATCTACTAGGGATAAAAAGACAAAAATGAAAACCCCTATCCTCAAAAAGCATTCATTTTATCAACAGATGACATATACACATATAAGGATTCCCGAAATAAATACAAAGTGCTTTGGTGTGGTGAAAGGGAGATGAGGCACTTTGCAGTTAGGAGGACTAAGAAAGGCCTATCATGTGATAGGTTATGTTTAAGTTGAGCTCTGAACAAAACTAGAGATCCTAAGAGGCAAAGCTGAGGAAGGACTACATTCCATAACCTGGCAAAGATATAGGGAAAGATGAAATATTGTGCCTGAGAAACAGCAAGAAAGCCAGCTTCATTGTACTGAAATGTTAAGGGTATCAACCCCAGGTGTGCTATAGGGTGAGCTAAATGTGCCCAGGCACAGACTAATGACTCCCCAAAATGATATTTTGTTTCTCATTTTTAAAGGTCATATTTTTAGCAAAGTTTAGTCACTAATTTTGTAGATTAAATTTAGTTATGTTTTACTTTCTTTAGTCTACTTGATGAGTAAAAATAATGCCTTTTATGATTCTTATGATTATGATTATCCAATAAATTAAAAGACACTTGTTCCTTGGAAGGAAAGCTATGGCAAATCTGGACAGCGCACTAAAAGCAGAGACTTGACCTTGCCATCAAAGATCCATATAGTCGAAGCTATGGTTTTTCCAGCAGTAATGTATGGCTGTGAGAGTTGAATTGTAAGGAAAGTCAAGTGCTTCAGGATCAACAGTTTCCAGTCGTGGTGCTGGAGAAGACTTTTGAGAGTCCCTTGGAGAGTAAGGAGGTCAAATTCAGTCAACACTTAAGGAAATTAATTCAGTCTATTCACTGGAAGGTCAAATACTGAAACTGAAGCTTAAATTTGGCCACATAACGAGAAGGCAGGACTCACTGGAAAAGACCTTGCTACTGGGAAAGATCAAAGATAAAAAGAGAAGGGGACAATAGAGTGTAAGATAGATCGTGTCATGGAAACAATGAACATGAACTTGGACTTCAGGAGACAGTGGAGGATATAAGGGCCTGGCGAGCTATGGTTCATGGAGTCACAAAGAGTCAGACGCGACTGAATGAGTAAGCAACATTCAATGAATGTTGATGTTAAAAAACCAGAATTCCCTGAGTACATCTCCAATGAAATGCATTCCTCACGCCTATGGGAGTAACGTACAAGGCTTAGCATCTACCATGTGCAAACCATGGTATTAGATATGCAGGATACAAGATAAAAAAACAAAACAAACTTGACCCTCAAGGGGCTTATATCCTACTGAACAGAGCTTAAGAAGGGACATTTGTCTTTCTCTTTCAGAGAAGGTACGGGGCTGTAATTTCTCTCAGTTCATGAAGTTTTCTCACAGTGAAATATTCCTCTGCCTCTCCAGTCTCCTCTCATAGGTAAATTCTTCCCTGGACCTTCATTTTGAGGATTATCCTACGCAGGCCATGCTTCATTGCCCTTCTGGCTCTGCTTCTGACTTTCAGGACATTGCCACCATGCCTTTTCCCTTGCCCCCTGTTGTGTGCTATTTTTCCCTTGGGGTAAATGGGGTGTTCAAGGAGGTGTGAGGGCTTACTGAGCCCTTTTCATGGCTGCATATCCACCCAAAGGTCTATCTTTCACCCAACTCTCGCCTGTGGCTCCAATAAGCTGTAGCATGCACAACAGCCACACTGCAGGAAACTATCTCAACAGATGGGCTACAACAGGTTGAGTAACCAATGCACCTCAAGCACATTGTAAGTTTGTTTAAGTAAGTTAGCAGTTTAACTAAGTTTAAGTGAGTTAGCACATAGTAAGTAACTAAGTTAGGAGGGGTGTCTACCCCAAGCACGCGAAGACCTCCCCTGGTGGAATGGACAAATGACAACAATTTGTTCCAATGGCCATGAAGGCAGTTGAGGTAGGTGCTATGGAGCACTTGGAGCTTGGCCAGACATCTAAGATACCAAGGTCATCCACTGCATCCTGAGTCATGGCCAGTCATCTTGATTTTTGTCCTGCTACTAGATTTCTATGACTGTGGAAGGGAGACTGAGGCTGATGCCTTTGTGCAACTCTGACTCACTTAAATCCAGTTCACACATGAGTCAAGACACGTCCCTGGTCCTCTTAGAAAATGAAGAACAAACAGCATTTGTTTGCCCAGTGCCTAGCACAGTGCCTGCCATATAGCATGTGTTTACTAAATGCTTATCGCCCACTTGCCTACTTCCATTGGCTAATGGTTGCTAACTGATGTAGGTACAAGTGGGAGTGGGTGTGGAAAATCGATCTTCCTCCCAGTTGATATAATCACATTGTAGTTGGCAGATAATAGGTATTAATGTGCCAATGGATGCTAGTGATCCCTTTAGAAAAAGTGAAAAAGTTATTTTATGGGGAGGTGGCCTTTGGCAGGAAAAAGAATGGCTACTCTCAGGTGACCTTTAAAAGAAGTGAGTTTACCAAACCTCTAGGGAATCCAGGTCCTCATAAGAGGTCCTAGGGAGGGAAGTCATAGGGAGCCTGATGGTGCTGCATGAGAGAGGAGACCATAAAGTAACTGCTTGGTGCTGGAGAATTTGAGCCTATATTAGGAGGCAGTCATTAAGAGAAGGAGGTACTGAGATTCTCAGAGCAAGAGTATGTGGGCTAATTGGCTAGAGGCTTATCTGGGTGGATCCTGTACGCCTGTTCTTTCACTCTTCCAGTTCTATACTGGTTCTCCTGGTGCCATCTACCCCAACAAATCTTGATATATGTTGCCCAGTGGATACACACAGCCTCACTTTTGGGGTCCTGGCACACACCCCTTGTGGTGGTTGCCATCACTCCAGCTCCAAGATGCCTCTTATGGTCTCCCTTCCACTACCTCCATGTATCCTATAGCTTCCATTGTTTCTCCTCAGGTTCCTCCTGGATTCCTTTGAGGGCTAGGAAATTTTTTTTTACATAAGTATTTATTATTTGTCCCTACCTCTCCCAAATTGAACAATAAAAAAAGAAAAGACAAAGAATAGCCTCATAACAGTATTCATAGCACAGCAAAACAGATTTCCACATTGGTCATGTCCAAAAGCATATGCCATGTCCTGTATTTTAAGTACATCACTTCCTTGACGGGAAGTGAGTAACATGCTTCATCTTCAGTCCTCTGGACTCATGGTTATCACTGAATTAATCCAGAGATCTAAAGTCTTTCACAGTTGTTATTGGAATGTTGTTACTGTATAAATTGTTCTTCTAAGTTGGTTCCCTTCACTCAAAAAAGTTCATACTAATCAATTAATCAACATTTATTAAATGCCTACTATGTGCCAAGGCATTGTGATAAGAACCGAGGGTTGAAAAAGAAAGAAAAAGAGGAAAAAGACAATCCCTGACCTCCAGGAACTTACAGTCTAATGGAGGAGACAACATGCAAACAAATATGTACAAACAAGCAATATATAGGATAAACAGGAAATAATCAAGAGAGAGAAGGCATTAGAATTAAGAGGGGGTGGGGAAGGCTTCCTATAAAAGGTGGGCTTTTAATTGGGCCTTAAAGGAAACCAGAGAGATCTGTAGTTGGAGCAGAAGAGGAAGAGTGTTCCAGGCATGGGGGGACAGCCAGAGGGAATGCCAGGAACTGAGAGATAGAATATTTTGTCCATGAAACAGCCAGGAAGACAGTGCCATTGAATCTAAGAGTTTAGGTCAGGGAGTAAGGTATAAGAAGATTGGAAAAGTAGGAGGGGACTAGGTTATGAATGCCTTTGAATGCCAAATAGAACAGAAGCAATAGGGAGCTACTATTGAGTAAGAAGTGGCATGATCAGACCTTTTGCTGTTTAGTTATATCTGACTCTTTGTGACCCCATGAACGTCAGTCTCTTCTGTCCTCCACTATCTCCCAAAGTCTGTCTAAGCTCACATTCATTGCTTCCAATGCACTGTCTATCCATGTCATCCTCTGCTATCCCCTTCTCCTTTTGCCTTCAATCATTCCCAACATCAGGGTCTTTTCCAATAAATCCTGCCTTCTTGTTATGTGGTCAAAATATTTAAGCTTCAGCTTCAATATTTGAATCCAGTGACTAGCCTGAATTAATTTCTTTAGGTATTGACTGATTTGATCTCCTTACTGTCCAGGGGACTCCCAAAAGCCTACTCTAACACTGAAATCAGAAAGTGTCCATGCTGCAGCACTCAGCTTTCCTTTTAGTCCTCCTCTCACAGCTATATATTACTGCTGGAAAAACCATGGGTTTGATTAGCATGGACCTTTGTTGGCAAGGTGATGTCTCTGCTTTTTAGAGTACTGTCTAGATTTGCCATAGCTTTCTTTCCAAG
This sequence comes from Trichosurus vulpecula, assembly GCF_011100635.1. NCBI lineage: Eukaryota > Metazoa > Chordata > Mammalia > Diprotodontia > Phalangeridae > Trichosurus > Trichosurus vulpecula. The sequence goes on along the minus strand of NC_050573.1, from coordinate 556,336,913 downwards.
GAGCAATCTCTTTTAATTTCATTGCTGCAGTCACTGTCTGCAGTTACCTTCAAGCCCCCAAATCTAAAACCTGATACTGCTTCCATTTCTTCTCCCACTGTTTGCCAGAAAGTGATGGGACCAGTTGCCATGATCTTATTTTTTAACATTAAGCTTCAAACCAGCTTTTACACTTTCCTCTCTCTCTTCATCAGGAGGCTTCTTAATTCTTCACATTCTGCCATCAGAGTGGTAACATCTACATATCTGAGATTGTTTATATTTCTCCCTGAAACCTTCATTCCAGCTTTTGATTCATCCATCTTGGCATTTCACTTGATATATTCCACATATAAGTAAAATAAATAAGGTGGCAATATACACCCCTGTCATACTGCTTTCCCAATTTAAACCAATCAATTGTTCCATGTTCACTCCTAACTGCTGCTTCTTGGCCAGCATACAGGCTCCTTAGGAGACAAGTAAAATAATCTGGTTCTCCCATCTCACTGAGGACTTGCCACATTTTGTTGTCTTGTTTTAACTGACTATGTGGAGCTTCTCCACCTTTGGCTTCAACATACAATAAATCTAATTTCTATTTTGGTTATCTGGTGATGTCAATGTGTAGAGTTGCCATTTGGGTTGTTAACAAAGAGTGTTTGCTGTGACCAGTAAGTTATCTTGACAAAATTCCATTTGTCTCTGCCATGCTTCATTTTGTACTCCAAGGTCAAACTTTCCTGTTATTTCAATTATCTTTTGATTTCCTGATTAAGCATTCCAATCCCCTATAATGAATGTGACATCTTTTTTGGTGTTATTTCTAGATGATATGGTAGGTCTTCATAGCACTGACTGAATTTGGCCTCTTTGGCATCTGTAGTTGTATTACTGTAATATTAATGGCTTGCCTTGGATTTGTACAGTATTATTATGTCATTTTTTAGATTATACTCCAGAAATGCTTTTCTCACCCTTTTGTTGACTATGAAGGCTAGTTCATTTCTTCTAAAGGATTCTTGCCCACACAAGTATATGTAATGATCACCTGAATTAAATTCACTCATTCCCATTCATTTAAGTTGACTGACACCCAAGAAGTTGATGTTTAATTTTTCCATCTCCTATTTGACCACATCCAGTTTAGCTTGGTTCATAGATCCTACATTACAGGTATCTTATACAATATTGGTCTTTACAGCACTGGATTTTCCTTTCACCACCAGACACAGCAACATCTGAGCTTCCTTTTAGCTTTGGCCCAGCCACTTCCTCAGTACTGGAACTACTTGTAGTTGTCCTCCACTCTTCCCCAGGTGTACTGGACACCTTCCAACCAGAAAGGCTCATATTCTGGTGTCATATCTTTTATCATTTTAATACTGTTCATGGGGTTTTCTTGGTAAAGATACTGGGGTGGTTTGCTATTTCTTTCTCCAGTGGATCACCTCTTGTCAGGACTATCCACTCTGACTTTTCCATCTTGGGTAACCCTGCACAGCATTGCTCATAGTTTATTTGAGCTACACAAGCTCCCTCTACCACAACAAGGCGTTCCAGGAGGATATTATCATACCTGCACCTCAGGAAAATCACTTTAGTGGTTGAAAGGAGAATGGATTGGAGTGGGTAGAGACTTAAAGAAGGTAGACACACCAGCAAACTATTGCAATAATCCAAGTGTGAGGTGATAAGGGCCTTCACTAGAGTGGTAACAGTGTCAGAGGAGAGAAGGGGGTGTATTCGAGAGAGATGTTGCAAAGGTGAAATTGACAGGCCTTGGCAACAGCTTGGATATGGGGAGGGGGGAACATGAAAGAAGGTGAGGAATCCAGGAAGACTCCTGGGCTGTGAATTTGAGGGGTTGGGAGGAAAGTTTTGTCCCCTGCAATAATAGGGAAAGTAGGAGGTGAGAAGGTAGGAGGAAAGATAATGAGTTACATTCTGGACATATTAAATGAAAGATATCTACTAGACATCCTGCTCAAGAAATCTGAAAGGCAGCTTGGGATACAAGATTGGAGGCAGTAGAGAAGTAGATATGAAAACCATCAGCATAGAGATGATGATTAAACCCATGGGAGTTGAGGAGATCTACAAGTGAAGTAGCATAGAAGGAGAAGAGAAGAGGACCCAGGACAGAACCCTAAGGGTCGCCTGTGATTAGAAGGCATGATCTAGAGGGAGATTCAGCAAAGGAGACAGAGGGAGACGTCAGATAGGGAGAAGAAAAACCAGTCTTTCCAGTTTCCTCTGAAACTGTCCATTTCATCATTTCTTGTGTCACAATTTTCCATTATATGCATATGCTGTAATTTGTTTAGTCATTCCCCAATAGGTAGGCACTCCCTTAGTTTTTAGTTTTTTGCCATGTGAAAAGCATTACTATGCATATTTTTGTACATATAGGTCTTTTGCCTCTTTTTTGCTCTCTTTAAGGTATAGGCCTAATACAGGCATTGCTGCATCAAAGAGGATGCACGTAATTACACTGATTTCTTTTAAGGGTCATGGGACATGGCCAGCCTTGACCAGTTCTTTTAACAATTTAAATAACTTTTTTTTAAAAAATTATTCATTTTGAGCTTAAATACAAAAAGACAAAAAAGAGAAAATTTCCATATACACAGCACAATATAAAGTGAGGATTTAATATGAATTTCCATTTCAGATTGTTTACTTTTTTCTGAAAAAACTATGTAATAAATACCATACATTGTTTTCAAAACTATCCTGTTTTCTGTGCTTCCTTCTAAATTTTCTTTTTGCTGTGTACTTTTTATTTTTCTTAATTCAAATAAGTTTTTAACATGGTGTCCAGCACATAGTAAGCCTTCATGTTTGTTGACAGATAATTCCTAAAGAGATGTCATGACTTAGTTGTCCCTGACTTTGCATTTTAATGATTCTGCTATCCTTCCCATTTGAATGTAAACTCCTTTACATTACAGAGACTGTTTCACTTATGACTTTGTATTTCCAGACCTCAGCACAGTAAGCACTTAATAAATGCTTATTGAGTGATTAATTGACCAGCCTCTCTAGGCTTCAACTTTTTTTTTTAATCTGTGAAATAAGGGAGTTGTACTAGATGGCTTCTAAGGTACAATCAAGTCTGTTAAGGCTTGTTTTGAAAACCTGTATTTGTCTCAACATATTAGGAAACAATTTAATTATAACATGAATTTCATGTTTGCTTATATGTAATTTCACCTGCAAGAAACAGTAATAATGAAGAAAACTGCAATACTTCATGACTCACAAGCTGCAATCCTTCCAGCTCCTACTTCCACAAGCAAATTTCAGGTCTTTTTTTCAAGACAAAGTGACATATTTATTGTATAATCTGCTTCAGTAGGAGCGGTGGGCAGAGGACAGCTAGTCTGTATCCTTACACACACACACACACACACACACACACACACACACACACACACCACCATCTTCTGCCATGGCCTCTGGCCTCAGAAGACCAGAGTTTGGGCCTGCCCACCACGTGCAAGATTTCACCAGCCTAGGCTCATTGGAACCAAGGCCCAGGCCAAGAAGCAGCCCAAGGCCCACATATTGCAGACGCCATCACTATTTATTGTAGTATTTATGTATTTCTGAACCATTTAACATGCATAAGCTGTGCTATCATCTTGGTTAGGTTCCTATCCTTTTTTTATTATATCACTGACAAAGTTTTTGAACATTGCACCCCTGACTCCATTTTCCCCATAAGCCCTGTGATTTTTAAGCAAACAATTTTGCATAGCACAATGACACTTAGGAATACATATTTCATGTTATAGTAAAACTGTACATTTCAGCTCCAAATTTATGATACTGGATATGATCTGTAATATAAGTGAGGCATAGCCCTGCTTTAGGAGAGAGACAGAAACAGAGACAGACAGAGATACTGACAGGCAGAGAGACAGAGAGTGAGAGCGAGAGCAAGAGAGAGAGAGAGAGAGAGGGAGTTGTGGAGTTTGAGAGAAGGGATTCATTCTTCATCTTGAGAAAGACATATTGGATAGTGTCAGTATCCCCAACTTGTTTCCTCCCCATCATCCATTGAGACTACAAGATCCACTGATTATAATAGTATGGTTATGTGAGATGTGGCCACTATGCTGTAGATTGAATCTGTTTTGGATGAAAGAGTGTCCTTAGAGGCATGGTCCTTTCCCTGCAACTCAGAATCATTGGGGAAGGCACTGGTTGACTACCTTCTCTCTGAAATCCAAACAGAAAGGCTCTTCCTATTGTCTATAGCCAGATAATTCACTGGCTGCTGTAGTTTTCCTGTCTCTGCTGATCAGTTCCTAACCTCATTGAGTTAATTTTTCTTTTTCTGTTTTGATTCATTCTCCCTGATACACAGGGCAGCTACATGTCTCAGTAGATAGAGTGACAGGCCTGAAGTCAGGGAGATTCCTTTTCCTGAGTTAAAATCTGGCCTCAGATTTTTATTAGCTGTGTGACCATGGGCAAGTCACTTAACCCTATTTGCCTTAATTTCCTCATCTGTAAAAAATGAACCAGAGAAGGAAATGACAAACCACTCCAGGATCTTTGCCAAAATAAAAAACAAATGGGTCACAGAGTCAGACAGGAATGAAAATAACTGAACACTCCTGGTACACAAAAAGACTTGAGCATGGTAGCCTCAGTTACCATGTATGATGAGGGGGAGTTCAGTGGGTCTGGAATAAAAGCAACAGAATATCCAAACACTCTGCTTAATGCATGAGAAGTGGGCCTTGAGAAGAGCCTGCTTGCTGGCATGTGTATTGGAGGGGCCTTTCCCAAATTCAGAACATTCACAGCTATTCTGTGACTATTTTCTGTTGGCTTACTGCGGGGTGATGATAAGCCGTTCAAGTGACTGATGAGTCAAGACTGGGCGTGCAAAGTAAAGTCTTGACCAGAAGAAAGTTCTCTCTCCCTCTCTTCCCTCTTTGCTTCCCTCTTCTTCTCTTTCATCCAGATAAGTTTTATCTATTGATATTTACAGCATTAATTTACAGTATTAAAAATAAAACAGATCATTTAAAAATATATTAATTTAAAAACAATGATGATAAACCCCATTACAGGTCAAATATCTTTCAGAAAAAACCTATGTTTTCCAAAACAACACAAAGAGAAGAATGGCTTATTTTACATATTCTTGCACATTTCTTTAATATCTGGCCTAATAGACAGATGGATTTTCATATTTGCTTCTGCTTTTAATCTGTTGTGATGTTGTTTTAGTTGAAGTGCATGAAGAAAATTTAGCCTCACACAGATAAGTTAGAAACAGGAGAAATATTTTAATAGACAAATAATATCTTAGTATCATCGTGAACATAATTTTGACCTCAAAGACCCTCTGGAGGGATCTCTGGGACCTGCATGGCTCCTCACACTACACTTTGAGAACCACTGTGTTGGGGATAGGGGGATAGGGACTTGACCTGTACATTCCATGCTGTAGAGGGCTCCCAGTGAGGAACTTCCTCCACCAGTGCCGGTTGGCACCCCGAGCAATGAAAAGTTAAGTGATTAAAAAGTTAAATGATCAGGGTCACATAGCCAGGCAAGAACCTAGGTCTTCCTGCTTATGAGGACAGCTCTCTGCCCATCACACTACATCACCTCTCTTATCTGAGCTAAATCCCATAGTTCTATGTGTCTTGCCCATTGAGCCTTAAGATAGTCACTTCAAAATTCCTCCAAAAGTTTTGATCAGCTTTGCCTTCCAAACTCAGCTTAAAGCTGCCAAAATTTGTTATTAATATATTCAATTAAGGTTTATTACTCTTCCTTAGTCCCAACATCAATGTACAATGTGGTAGTATTGATTATGTCCTCTGCATATGTCCAAAGATTAAAAGGAATTGAGCCTTGAAGCTTGAATATTTACCTAAAGAGGATTTCTCTCATATATTAGCATCTTCATCCAATCAAGTCCTCATTCTTATCCCACTACATTCCCGTTATCAATTTCTATTTGCACCTGATCACTAGAGAAGGTTTTTTTTTGGGGGGGGGGAGGGCAGGGGCAGAGCCAAGATGGTGGAGTAAAAGCATAGAAGTGCTGGAGCTCTCCCCCAAACCTTCCCGATGCCTGTAAAAAAATGACTCTAAACAAATTCTAGAGCAGCAGAACCCACAAAATGACAGAGTGAAACAAATCTCCAGCCCAAGACAACCTGGAAGGTCAACAGGAAGGGTCTATTGCACCAGGCTGAGAGCAGAGCGCAGTCCAGTGTGGGCTACACTGGCACAGACCAGGCCAGAGTAGGCCTCAGGGGATTGAATTGTTGGCAGCTGTGGCAGTTTCCAGGCTTCTCAACCCATAAACACCAAAGACAAAATAAAAGGTCAGTGGGGAAACTCTGTCAGACCTGGCTGAGAGAAGAGCTCAGTCTGGCCACAGCCCTGGGGTGGAGGATGTGGCAGCAGGGGCAGCAGCAGCAGCAGTGGTTGCTTCCAGAGCTCCAGGCCCACAGAAGGTGGGGGGATAAAGCAGATGATCAGAGGGGGATTGAAGGGATCTCTTTGCTGGTGCTGAGGTGGGATTCTCTTGCATGGATCTGGGTCATAGTCCTGGTTGATGGTCCCGGGGTGAGGAGGAGTGCTGGCGTGGCAGAGCTTGTGGTGGCTGTGGAGAGAGAATCCTCCTCACAGTTACAAGGCAAAAAAGAGTGCTAGTGGTCACTCACAAACCAGAGCATAGCCCAGGAAAGGAGTAAACACCTCTCCTTTGATCATACCACCTTAGAAGAACTGCAAATTTACAGGTGCCTAGAAGTATCTCTGACAACAGTTGCACAAAACCCCTGAAATTTGGGACAGGGCACTCTCCATTCTGGAAGCACAGTCATTCCTTGACAAAAAGCTCAAAAGTCAAGCATTTGGCTGTGAAAATGAGCAAACAGCAAACAGCATAAAAAAATCAAAAGATCAAAACGTACAACCAGAAGAAGACAACAAAGTCAAAGATCCTACATCAAAAGCCACCAAGAAAAATAAGAATTTGTCTCAGGCCATGGAAGAGCTCAAAAAGAAGTTTGAAAATCAAGTAAGAGAACTAGAGAAAAATTGGGAAGAGAAATGAGAGTGAGGCAAGAAAATCATGAAAAACAAGTCAACAGCTTGCTAAAGGAGACCCCCAAAAACAGAGAGGAAAATAATACATAAAAATAGACTAACAAAAGAGCTCCAAAAATCCAATGAGGAGAAGAATGCCTTAAAAAGCAGAATTGGCCAAATGGAAAAGGAGGTCCAAAAGCTCACTGAAGAAAATAATTCCTTAAAAATTAGAATGGAGCAAATGGAACCAATGACTTTATAAGAAATCAAGAAATTATAAAACGGAACCAAAAGAATAAAAAATAGAAGGCAATGTGAAATATCTCATTGGAAAGACCACTGACCTAGAAAATAGATACAGGAAAGAGAATTTTAAAATTATTGGACTATCTGAAAGCCATGATCAAAAAAAGAACCTAGACATCATCTTTCAAGAAATTATCAAGGAAAACTGGCCTGATATTCTGGAACCAGAGGGTAAAATAGAAATTGAAAGAATCTACCACTTGCTTCTTGAAAAAGATCCCAAAAAGAAAACTCCTAGGAATATTATAGCCAAATTCCAGAGTCATCAAGTCAAGGAGAAAATATTGCAAGCATCCAGAAAGAGACAATTCAAGTATTGTGGAAACACAATCAGGATAACACAGGAACTAGCAGCTTACACATTAAGGGATCAAAGGGCTAAGAATATAATATTCCAGAGGTCAAAGGAGCTAGGATGAAAACCAAGAATCACTTACCCAGCAAATCTGAGTATAATACTTCAGGGCAAAAAAAAATGGATATTCAATGAAATAGAGAACTTTCAAGCATTCTTGATGAAAAGACCAGAGCTGAACAAAAACTTTGACTTTCAAATACAAGAATCAAGTTGTAGCCATAATGGCTTTTGTTTTCTTTGAATGGCTCAGCTTGCCTCATTGAGCCTCTGGACACTGTGGCTTGCTCTTCCGGGGCAGGAGGCCCGGGGAGCATGCCGGGAAGCAGACAGCTTCCTGTGTGAGGAGTCATGGGGCTGGCTGAGGGGAGGTGTTGGCGGCTATGCTAGGGGGAGGGGCCAACTCAGGAACCAATCGGCCCTGGTCATTAGGGCGGAGCTTGATGATGTCAGAGACCCTATAAGAGGGGAGAGGACAGCTCGAAGAGCTCTCTTTCCTTTTCCAGTTGGAGCCAGCGACAGTTACATCGTCAGTTACAGCGACCGTTACATCGTCAGTTACGACAGTTACGTCAGTTACAGACACAGACACAGCTGAGGCAGGAGCTGCCAGTAGCAGAGCTGACCTACGGGAGGAAGCTGAACAAAGACTTCAGTCCAGTGGGTAATCTTATTACCATAAAAGGGGGAAACATGATTTTGCTTTACGCAATCATGTTTCTCTGTAGCCTCCTGGTTACTCTTTCAAGGCGTACTTATTGGGCCTGGAAGATTATGATCAACATATCAAAATGGGGTTGCTGGTTCATGGGTTGGTTACTGTGGAGCCTAAATAAATGTTTTGATTCTTCTGCCTTCTACTTTGAGAGTTTCTTATATCCGGCGATTCCGAACCTTTCAGACATGTTTATGATCCTCTTTGAGATTATAAACTCGGCCCTCCTGATACATTTGGCGTCACGAACAGGATCGCTAGGTATAAGATCTCTATTTAGAAGCAGAACAATTTCAGAGGAAGAGATGAATATCCCAGGATGGGAGGATCCATTTTATTCCTCCCTAGCAAAAGAATTGGCTAAAAAAGCTGGACCCTGTGAAAACTGGGAACCAAGGCTACGGAGAGGAGATCCTAGGGATTTGGAAAAGTGTTTACGAGAAGTTGGGATTCAGTCAGGGGCATCACTATCTAGGCAAAGCTGGATAGTGTTATCAGCCTACCGGCTAGTATACGAAAGATTGAGATTAAGTGAAAGACATGGGGGCACTCCTACCCCACAGGAAGAAGAGGAATCTCAGATAGCAGGAGACCAAACTGACTCAAATGAGAACTTTTCTATTAATGTGGCTAAGAGCAACAGGAGACCAAAAAAGCCCAGAGTGCATTTCAACCCAGCCCAGAAAGAGCCTGACTGCCTGCTTCGTCCTAGCCATGGTGGCAGAGGAAGTGAGTGGAGAGAGAATGAGACAATGTTAGGGGCTGAGGCACAAAACACTACTGGGGTTCAGGATGTGCCTCACACAGAGAATAGGAGATGGTTAAATGATCAGACAAGGGCTCGACCCATACAAAGGAGGAAGACAGAAACCCGAGGTGAAGATTCAGTTACAAGGGAAATTCAGGAAGATTTCTCACCGCAAGAGGTCACAGATATTTTGAGTAGATTCAGCCAAAGAATAGGAGAACCATTGATATCTTGGATGGTAAGACTCAGTGATCAAGGGGCCGGTGGAATATCAGTAGATGGGACAGACTGCATGAGATTCATAGGTATCAGCCATGATCCTCTAGTTCAACAAGCTTTTAGGGAACATCATCAGCAAGGAGATGGTGATAGCAGGACTACTCTGTTGGCATTAGCCGCTGTGGGATGCAATAAGAGATATGCTACTGATTCTATGTGGCCCACTGAGCACAGACCCTGGTATTCACTTAGAGATTGTATCATGAGACTAAAGGAGGAGGTAATGAAGACTGCCATTATGACAGGAACTGCAGACAAATATTACAATGATTCAATGGAACTGCCTCATAGGAATTTAATAATTAGGACAGCTCCCCCTGCTTATAAACAACTAATTTTGAATTTATTACTTGGAGAAGTAGGGAGCCGTCTTACAACAGTGATAAATAAGATTTTACAGTTATATGACTTAGGTGACTGGGGAGGGATAGATCTCCTCGAGAGAGAAGGGTGAATAACCAGCAAACTTGGCGCCAAAGGAGAGTAACAAGGAAAGAAATGTTTACTGCTTTATTGAGAGCAGGAGTAGGTTTTGAAATGATAGATGGAATTCCAACCAATGAATTATACAGAATGTATAGAGGACTTGATAACACGAGAAATAGGGAAATAAGAACTGCTCCTGCAAGCCTACAAGCCACTCAGACTGAAGGTGACCTTGTGTGATTAACGGATGAAAACTTGTACATCTGGAGAAAGGCTGGGAGGACAATCTTAGTCTATATCTAGGGTGGGATCCTCTTGGCTTCCTCATTATGTTCCTTTTGAAAAGAAACATTTCCCACCTGAGTTTGGCTCTGATGTTGGATTTTTGCATAACTGAAATCTCAACCAAACTTGAGATGATTTTATTTGAAGAATTATAGTCCATACTTGTCTATTCTTTTTGTCCTTTGTTTTGGCTAACCTTGTTGCTAGTTTTGTTTCCTTCAGGCTTAAGCACCCTGCACTTTCCGGTGACTGCCTAAGCATGTAGCATTCTTGGAATTCCTGCCAGCTCGTTAAAGAAATGACCTCTGGAATGGGACTTTTTGGGGGCAGGGCCATCTCTACATCCAATTTCAGCATGAAGAAGCTATGGAAAATGAGACCTTCACCCCTCACCCCAAGATTTTGAGCCCCAATCGTTCAAGGGGGGTGGAAATGATGATAGTGTTCTGTTTACTTATTTTGTGTTATCCTTGCTGTGTTGTTTTATTGTTATGATATTATTGATCCTATGTAATGGATACAAGGATTTAGGGATGGACATTTGAATTATTAATAATTATTTTGGGGATGATTGATTGAAGAGATTATTTTGCTGGGATCTAGGGGTGGATCGCATTTGAATCGTTAACCAATGTTTGGGAATGTCACTGAATGATATGTTTTGCTTTATAATGAATGATATGTTTTAGTTTCCTTTGTAATTGGATCACAATGTATGTTCTAGGATACATGGCTGATTAGATTATGTATCCTATAACAAGGGGTGGAGTGTAGCCATAATGGCTTTTGTTTTCTTTGAATGGCTCAGCTTGCCTCATTGAGCCTCTGGACACTGTGGCTTGCTCTTCCGGGGCAGGAGGCCCGGGGAGCATGCCGGGAAGCAGACAGCTTCCTGTGTGAGGAGTCATGGGGCTGGCTGAGGGGAGGTGTTGGCGGCTATGCTAGGGGGAGGGGCCAACTCAGGAACCAATCGGCCCTGGTCATTAGGGCGGAGCTTGATGATGTCAGAGACCCTATAAGAGGGGAGAGGACAGCTCGAAGAGCTCTCTTTCCTTTTCCGGTTGGAGCCAGCGACAGTTACATCGTCAGTTACAGCGACCGTTACATCGTCAGTTACGACAGTTACGTCAGTTACAGACACAGACACAGCTGAGGCAGGAGCTGCCAGTAGCAGAGCTGATCTACGGGAGGAAGCTGAACAAAGACTTCAGTCCAGTGGGTAATCTTATTACCATAAAAGGGGGAAACATGATTTTGCTTTACGCAATCATGTTTCTCTGTAGCCTCCTGGTTACTCTTTCAAGGCGTACTTATTGGGCCTGGAAGATTATGATCAACATATCAAAATGGGGTTGCTGGTTCATGGGTTGGTTACTGTGGAGCCTAAATAAATGTTTTGATTCTTCTGCCTTCTACTTTGAGAGTTTCTTATATCCGGCGATTCCGAACCTTTCAGACATGTTTATGATCCTCTTTGAGATTATAAACTCGGCCCTCCTGATACACAAGTGAAGCATGAAAAGGCAAACAGGAAAGAGAAATCATAAGGGACTTACTAAAGTTGAACTGTTTACATTCCTACATGGAAAGATGATATTTGTAACTCATAAGACCTTTCTCAGTGTTAGGGTAGTTGGAGGGAATATATATATATATGTGTGTGTGTGTGTGTGTGTGTGTGTGTGTGTGTGTGTGTGTGTGTAGACAGAGGGCACAGGGTGAGTTAAATATGAAGGGATGATATCTAAAAAATAAAATTAAGGGATGAGAGAGGAATATATTAAGTGAAGTAGAAAGGGAGAGATAGAATAGCGTAAGAAAAAGCTGTTACAATGGAGGGGAAGAAAGGGGAGGTAAAAGGGAATGAGTCAATCTTACTCTCATCTGATTTGGCTTAAAGAGGGAATAACACACACTTAGTTGGGCATCTTACCCTATAGGAAAATAGAAAGGAAGGATATAAGAGGGGGGGATGATAGAAGGGAGGGCAGATTGGGAGAGGGGGTAGTCAGAAGCAAACCCTTTTGAAAAGGGACGGGGTCAAAGGAGAAAATAGAATAAATGGGGGGAGGGAAAGGATAGAGGGGAAAATAGGTAGTCTTTCACAATATGACTATTATGGAAATTTTTTTGCATAACTACACATGTATAACCTATATTGAATTGCTTGCCTTCTCAATGAAGGTGGTGGGAGGGAAGAAGAGAGAGAACCTGAACTGAAAGTTTGAAAAACAAATGTTAAAAATTGTACATGTAGTTGGGAAATAATGGGTTATAAGAATCCATCTTGCCCTACAAGAAAGTAAGGGAGAAGGGGATAAAAAAGGTGGGGTGGGGTGTTAGAAGAGAGGCAGACTGGTAGATGGGGTAATCAGAATGCATGCCATCTTGGGGTGGGGGTAGGGGAGAGATGGGGAGAAAATTTGGAACACAAAATCTTGTGGAAGTGAATGTTGAAAACTAAAAATAAATTAATTTTTAAAAAGTGAAAAAAAAAAGAAAATGTTTGGAATTGGTCTTAAGTTCACACTGGCCAAGAAAAGTTAATGTTTCTTTCCATTCTCCCTAAGAAATGAGAAGCTCCAGTATACAGGCAATTAGTTCTACAGTCAATCATGCTTGCAAAGATAATTCCTGCTGGGTCACCATACATATGGGCAGCTAGACAAATCAGTGGATACAGTGCTGGGCCTGGAGTCAGGAAGATCTTTCTTCTTGAGTTCAAATCTGGCCTGACACACTCACTAGCAAGTCACTTAACCATGTTTGCCTCAGTTTCCTCATCTGTAAAATGAGCTGGAGAAGGAAATGGCAAACCATTCCAGTATCTTTGCCCCAAAAAATCCAAATGAGGTCACAAAGAGTTGGACAGGACTGAAAAGACTCAACAACAAAAGCCCTCGAAGGCTACCCAGCTCTTGAGAGCAGACAATATACAAATGGAAAATGAAAAGGCGGGGAGAGGAAGTACCTGTTCCTGTACCTGATGGAGAAGTAAAAGACATCTAAAAAGGAGTACAGCTCAGTAAGAATGAAGAAATTATTGTCTTGGACCCCCTCCTTAAATAGAGGTTTTGAAGCTCAGAGCCACTCCCTCCAGAGGCACAAAGGGTCCTAAGGAGGGAAAAAATGAGCAGCTATTTGGTTTGCTTTGGTTGGGATTTTTAAAGTTACACACTGAATTCACCATAGAGATTCACAGCCTCAATTACAACCCTCTTCTTCTACTGCTCAATATATATGGAAATGTTTGTCCATTAAGTTCAGAATGAAAAAAAATTAACTAAAAAAAAAGATTTTAAACTCTTTGAGGGGAGAGACTATCTCACTTTTGTATTTTTTTTTAAGTTTTCCTATTCTGACCTTAACAAAAACCATCCAAAGATTAATAGGAGTCCTTAGTTCTACCAAAATGAATGTCTCCACCGACATGGATTCCACATGAAACTGTGAACCTCTTCATGTACAATTTGCTGTTCTTTTCATGTACATAACAAATTCTACACGTACACAGCTCTTAGGCTGAATGCAGAGGACACACTATTGCCCTCAGATTCCCTGTCTTCGTATCCAGTTCCAAAGCAGTACAGGGTCTAAATGTGAACCACAAACTTAGGTGAACTTGGATAAACTCTGCGCTTAAGTTACCAACTGCCTTCCCCAAAGGTTTAGCAGCCAGAAACAAATAAAACAAAGGGAAACCTCAGACCACTGCAGCCTAGTAGCCTCATCTAACTGCTCATTTCCATTCTGGACCACGACTTCCCAAATGAGATATTTGTAAAGCACTAAGTGCTTTACAAGCACAGTGCTTGGCTTATGATATTTTCTTGTTGTTTCTTTGGGATTTTCTTGGCAAAGATTCCTTCTCCAGTTCATTTTACGGATGAGAGACTAAGGCAAACAGGATTAAGCAACTTGCCCAGGGTCACATAGCTAGTAAAAATCTGAGGTCAGATTTTAACCCAGGAAAAAGGAATCTCCTCGACTTCGGGCCTGGCACTCTATCCACTGAGACACATAGCTGACAATTGTATACTAGCAACAAATGCACTGCAAACCTACCTAAAATACTTCCTCTTACCTGAATTAGATGCAGTTAAAGTAGGTATGTGGCTCTAGCTATGTTCCTTTGACACAGTGATAATAAGAGGGGGGATGGGTAGATACAAAAATGCTCCTGCATAAGAAAGGTTCTAGGTGGAAGGAGTCTTCAATGGTATCATGTGTGGTTGCTGAGGACAATGAAAATGAAGCTTATTGGACTTAGTTTAGTTTAACAACTAGAAATTACTTGAGGATAGCTATTCTGTAAAATGGAAGAAGTCCTATACAAATGGCATTCTCCTTCAAGAAATTTGAGAGCAAAAGGAAGGAAAAAAATATCACAGTTGTTAGAAGGGACAACCAATTTCTACAAAAGCCTGTTTTTCAAAATATTGAAAACCTAGGCATATTTGAAGGTAGAGAGGAGCCAGTGGAGTGAGAAAGATAGACATAAAAATGTTGACTTTTCATTCATTGCAGTACATTGGCAATATTTTCAACTCTTAGCACTAGTTTTTCTCTATCACCCCCCCTCCCTTGCCTTGAGGATTTTCTAATCTATCCCCTCCCTTTTGAAATCCTTTTCTACTAGTCTTTATTGCTCAATAAGATTTTCCCATGGGCCTTTGCAAATGTTAAAACTGAAAATCGATAATAACTCTAAATCCTCTCACGAAAAAGGGATAAATGCTAGGAGACATTTCAGGGTGCTCTATGGCAAGCCTTGCCATATTGACGGACATGTTCTAAAAGTAATAAAGTATTCATTTTGATTACAAGATTCCTTTAGAAAAGACATCGATGAGTTTAGAATAGGGTAGACTGTAGAAGATGGCCAGAGGAGTGAAAAGTCTTAAGATCATGCCGTACAAACTTCAGCTGAAGTAACTGGGAACGGGGAGCGCTGTGCCTGGCACATAGTAGGGTGCTTAATAAATGCTGGTTGAATGGATTTGACCTAGGTGGGTCGTGAAAGCTATCTTCAAGTATTAGAAACATTGTCATGTGGTAAAGAGATTAGAGTTTCTTTGCTTAGCTCTAGGGAGCAGAAGTAGGAACAATGGATAGAAGTTATGGGGAGGAAAAAAGTCCTAACTAAAACTGTCCGAAAAGTAGAGAAAGCTAAGTGTCCCTTTTTCTAGAGATCTTCAAAGGAATATGTGGAAGTGAGGTGGTATAGTGGATAGAACATTGGACCCCAAGTCAGGATGACCTAAGTTGAAATCCAGCCTCAGACAGACATTCATGAGCTGTGGGACCCTGAAAAAGTCACTTAACCACTGCTTCGGTAAAATGGGGATAATAAAGGCACCTTCCTTCCAAAGTTGTTGTGAAGATAAAATGAGATCATGTCTGTAGTGTGTTCCGCAAAATTAAATAAATAAATGCTAATTTACAAGGTGGTGATAGTAGGAGTAGTAATGGTAGTAGCAGCAGCAGCAGTATATGACTATTCATTGAGTATATTTAAAGGGAGGATTTTTCAGGTATCAGTTGGACTAGACAGCCTTTGAAGTTTCTTCTTATTCTTTGTGGTTCGGTCCCCTTTTCAGTTGTGTCCAACCCTTCATGACTCCATTTGGGGTTTTCCTGGCAAAGATACAAGAGTGGTTTGCCATTTCCTTCTCCAGCTCGTTTGACAGATGAGAAAACTGAGGCAAACAGGGTTAAGTGACTTGCCCAGGGTCACACAGCTAGTAAGTGTCTGAGGCCATATTTGAGGTCAGGAAGATGAGTCTTCCTGACTCCAGGCCTGGCATTCTAGCCACTGAGCCACCTAGTTGCCTTCTTCTAATTCTAAGACTCTATTACTCTCTGCAGAATAGTATCAGAAGACTTGAGTTTTAATAGGACAGCATTGATTATCATTCCATCGAGTCCCCTATATGAGAGCTATGATCACATATTTAACCCCTTTCTCAGAGCCCATTGGTATGGGACTCCCTCTTGATAGATGGAGATGAATGCCCTGCCCTGCATGAACACAGGACAGAGTTGTTAAGAGGCAGGAGAGCTTCATTTTTCAGGCAATCATTTTGGAGTCCTTCAAAGCCAGTCCGTTTGTCCTCTTTGGGACATATCAGGCTTCAAATCACTTCAGGTGCTTCTGGCTTTCAGCTTTGAGACAGAAGAATGGAAGAGGTCAGGCCCATTTCAGGTTGCTGAAGGATAAGACTATGGGAAAACATTAGAAGAACTGGCAGTCTCTATTATGTCCTTGTTCCCAACTTGCTACAGTAGAGACCTTGAGGAGTTTCCCTTTAGGTCAGATTCAGAACTCTCTCTCTTGTTTGAGCTGTTATCTTGCTCCCAATGGGAGAGCTCCTTCATTTTATGATGTATAGTCTTCTATGTTTACCCACTCTGACTTCTGTTTTACTATAATTTGGATAAATAGGCTTCTTTGTTGTTTGCTCTGTGTGTTCATTATAGAACTGGTGTCTGGTGGAAAAGGGGTCAAGCCTTGGCTATAGAGCTTGGAATCTCTCTTCCCTTCAAAAATTGACAAAGAAATGAGAAGTTAGATGGAACCTGATCATATGCCCTAAACCAATCATACTTAAGGGAACAGATGGATAGACTTCTAGCCAAGGCACTCCCTCTCTCCAAGGAAAGCAGAGCAGTCTCCAATCCCAACCTCATACCTCTCCTCTTGGCAGGATTGGAAATCTCCCTTGGAGGAGGGTGGGGGAGAGAATAGGCTAGAAATGTTTATTTTGCCTTGCTTTGAGCCATACAAAGATAGCCCTCACTTCAGATGGGCCCTCATTCATGTGACACGTGGGGTTCTCTCTTCTTCTACATATTAAATAGTCAGGCCTAGCTAACCACACAGAAAATATACCAAGTGGATGAAGAATATCAGCTGTCCAGACTGATACAGTTGAATAGACAAGCCATAGAATTTTTCTATCAGGTAATAGCTGCATTGTGTAGAGTGTATCAGCACGCTCAGATAAAGCAAATTCTGCAAGTTGCCCACATGGGAGAGGTTGGAGAGCCTGCTCTCAGGAAAGTCATACTAGAAGTGCCTTGGAGAAACTTGGGCACATGCAGACATTTTTGTACTGTTTCAGTATACTCTACACATGTTTAGCTTTTTCAAATGACTGCATAGCAAGAACTGGGATGTCTTCAAAAGGCACTAGAGACTAGTGACAAAGACATCTTTTCTCTTTTTCAGTTGTTCTCTTTAGGTTTGACACTTTCACTAAGAGTGTCTGGTAAGAGATAAAGCTGTAAAGGGAGACACTTTGGTCCTCCTCCTCTCTTAGGCTAGCATATAGCTCTGTAAAAGGACTCCATCCTTTGTCTCAGCATTTGTTCTTTTTTATTGGTGGTGAAAGAATCGGGAACTCCGACCTTACAAGTTCTGAAAGGTCAGAAGAGTCGTAAAAGAGTCAGAAAGGTTATCCTGGCATCCTCGGATCCAAGTTTTGTAGCCAGTTGAACATCAACGCCCCAAAGAAGAAGGACTGACTTTCAGGACTGACCATTGCTACCAGTGGTAGCTAGAATGAGGATGGAATTAGAAATCTGTATGACCAGGAAAGGTAATGGGACTTTTGGTGAGAATGAGGGATAAATGATGACGGGCATGCGGCTTTGTTGGTATCAACGAAATGTCGAGACCTAAAAGTCTCCTATCATATCAGATGACCTTTTTTTGGGAAATTACCAGAAGGCACCGATAAGTGTTACCCAGAATAAAGATGTGGATAAGTGTACTTAGAAGTTTACAATCAGCATTCCTCAGGAAATCATTGGAAGAGTCACTGGGTGTTCTGTACCAGTACTTTTATGTGTGCATCATGTATCACCCAGACTTTTCTATAATTTACTTTGTAATAACTAAAATGATGAGCTCAGCATAATTCCCTTTAGGATGTTAACCCTCAGTATGAAATACCTAACTCTAAATAAAGAGCCCTTCGTTCTATCCAACTTTTCTTTTTATCTCAATCACCACATGACAGACTGCTGAAAGGACCAACACTTTCTTGGTGTCTTCACAACTTTTCCAGCCCCAAAGACAGTTAACGTTAGATCAGGTAGTCACTGATTTGGGGGACATTATGTCACAGATTATTCTCCTGCAGTTATCTACCCTGTCTATGTCAATTGCCTTTTCCTTATCACCATGATTTGTATGACTACCCTCCCAATCAGTTATAACTCATGCATTCAATACCTCTCGTAGGGTATAACAACTTGGTTAAAACAAGGTGTCCCAAAAGTCTTGGTGCAATTTTAAACTAGTAAGGCTTAAAACTTTAGTAACTTTAATAGTTTAAAACACTCTGTATAGAAAAGAAAAAGGAAATATATGGAAAAATGGGGAGAAGGGAGAAGGAGGAGGAAAAAGGAAAAGAAAAGGAAGAGTAGGTAAACCTTTCTAGTTTCCTCAACTGTAAAATGAGTGGATTGGATTAAAGGATCAAAGTTCAATAATTTCAAGATGGTAGAATAGTTCAGTGGCACAGGGTTTTATAGGAGATAACTAGGTAGCTCAGTGGTTGGGGTGCTGGCCTTGTGTCAGGAAGACCTGAGTTCAAATCTTGCCTCAGACATTCACTGGTTGTGTGACCTGGGCAAAACACTTAACCTCTCTCAGCCTCAGTTTCCTTATCCGTTAAACAAAAATAATAATAGCTCTGACCTCCCAGGGCTGTTGTGAAGATCAAATGAGATACCATGTAAAGTGCTTTATAAACCTGAAGGTTCTATTTATATAAATGTTAGTGATTATTAGTATTATTTTAGGAGACAATTTCATACATTTTGAAAAACCAACAAGTTGCACATTGAAAGTCTTCTTATTGAGCATTTCTAAGGGGAATAGAATGGAGTAAAAGAAAATGTAAAACAACAAATAACAAGCCACGTAGAAATACAAGACTGTCATAGTCATAGGAGACTTAAAACAACGCACAACTTGAAATTAGTTGGTTGAGAACTATATCACTGTAACCGGGCTGAGAGACCTGGTCCAATTGGATTTCATGATTTCTGATCTCCTCAGCTCTGTAATTACGATCCCTTAGTGCCTGTTTTGAGCCAATCCATGTAGAAAGTCATCACAAACTCTTTTTCTTTCAGATTCGTTTCTGTTAGTGAATTTAGAGCTAGTTGATCATGGCTTAAATGTACAGAGCTGAGGCCGTGATGTTTACAGTGATCCCTGAATCAGGTGAGCTTCTTCATCTTAAATGCCATTGACCAAACCCTAGCCCAACCCAAGCCTGGATTAACATCTGGTTTTAACTCTTTTTCTAGTATAAATATGCTCATCATTCTTCATTTAATCTTTTCCTAAAACAAGCTCCAAAACTGGACATAAACAACTCCAACTTGAATCAAGAAATTGGTCCAGAATCTTTAACTTTAATCTTGGTGTCCCAGCTTCTCTTCCCATAAAATTGGGAACACTGGGATCATGTGATCATGGATTTAGAACTAGAAGGAACTTTAGAAATATCTAGGTTAACCCCCTCATTTTACAGTTCAGGAAACTGAGGCCCAGAGAGGTTAAGTGATTTTTCCAAAGTCCTGCAGTTAATAAATGGCAGAGGTAGCACACTAGATTGAATGCTGGATGCAGAGTCTGGAAGACCTGAATTCAAATCCTGCCTCAGGCATTTACTGTGTGACTGTAGGCAAGTCATTTAACTTCTGTCTGCCTTAGTTTCCTTATCTGTAAAATGAGATAACAATAGCACCTACCTCCCAGGATTGTTGTGATGATCAATTGAGATAATATTTGTAAAGCTCTTTGCAAACCTTAAAATGCAATATAAATGTTAGCTATTATTATCCAAGATTTGAACTAGGGTCCTCTGACTTCAAATCCAGTGCTCTTTCCATTGCAGCAAACTTCCTCACCAGAAAGGATTCTCAGTAAAAAGGTCTTGAAAAAGAAAAAAAAATCCAGTTTCATTCCACCAAGAAGCTGTAGTTTCCTGGCCAGAGTCCAGAGCCCTGACTTCTAGTTTTCTTTGCCCAGCTGACTTTCAAGGCAAGGGTCTGACCGCTAGCTCTCTTCTTTTTCCCTAATTATGTACTGCTTGGGTGGTGGTCTCAGCATCAATGGTCTGCACTGGCCTGGGAATCTGAGTCCTTCTTTCCTAGTTGTGTGGGTCTCGATGATATCCTGCAAATGTTCCCAGTCCCAGGCCAGTGGAGCCAATGATGATGCAAGGCTGGTGACTCCATGAAGAAGCTAGAAATTACTGCAAATACAGGCAGAGTCTTAGGACACATGGCACTCCTGCTTTCCTGTTCAGTTGTCTGTCTGTTATTGTGTCAGATCACTCAGATGACTATGGCAACCCCTCAAAGCCCTAAGCAACAAAAGCAAGTTTGACAAACTCGAAAGGAAATGAAATAAGGCATCTAGCTGATGAAATGGGGACTCTGCTTACAAGTACTTGTTGGTAAACCACAAGGTTGATGACTTTATGACTGATAAGACAAAATATGTCACATTACATACTACATGTAATTATATGATGAATGACTAGATGGTACGGTAGATAGAGTACAGGGCCTGGAGTCAGGAAGAGTCACCTTCCTGAGATCAAATCTGGCCTCAGAAAATTACCAGGTGTGTGACCCTGGGCAAGTCACTTCACCCTGTTTGCCTAGGTTTCCTCATCTGTAAAATGAACTGGAGAAGGAAATGGTAAACCACTCCAGTATCTTTCCCAAGAAAACTCCCAATGGGGTCGCAAAGAGTTGGAAATTACTGAAACAACTGAATAATAACTACATGATGAATGATGATATATATAGTATATCTATACACATATATGCATTTAAAATATATACACATTTTTTGACAAAAGATACATTTGTCACACACGTCATCAACTTTGTTGTGTCTTATGTTTGTGTATGTGTGTAATGTGTGTATGTATGTATGTGTACATCTCCATGTTTCCTATGGAATAGCTTAGATGTCACAGAAGGGCAGGAATAGGGACTGGACTTGTGATTTCACTAGTATGAAGAGTTCCCTGGTGAGGAAACTCCCTTACCAATACAGGTCAGCACCTTCTCTGCAGTTTACAATCTTAGAGAGTTGCTCCTAGAGCACAGAGTTTCAAGTGACTTGCTCAGAGTCATAAAGCCAGTATTAGAGCTGGGACTTGAACGAGGTCCTTCCAAAGCCTGCTATTTAGCTAGTATGCCCCATGGCAAGAGGCAAATGCCTCTACCACTTAATAGATAAGCAACTTTGGGCAAGTCATTTAATCTGAGCTATAAAATGCTGAGCTTTGACTAGATGATCTCTAAGAACCCTTCTAGCACTGAGGTCCCATGAACTTTTATAACTTATTGTATCAACCCTTCTAGGGTTATTTGTATTTTAAAAGTGGATTCCAAAGAGAAGGACAATGCTTAACACAAAGTAATATATGCCTATTGGAGTCATTTCAGGTATAAATTGGAGACATATTTTGGTATAAGAGACCTCACAGGTCTTCTGATAATATACTTGACTGATTGTTACAGATCATATCTCTCTACATTTTGAGGCAATTGAGAGACTGTTGGCTAAATCAGTCTGTGTGTTCTTTTGATCTCTTTAATGTGGTCATTGATTTACATAAGTAAGATAGATATAGATATACCTATATATGAGAGATATTCATCTTCCTAAGAAACAGGTCTGACCACATCATTTGCCTGCTCTAAAAACATCAGTGGCTCCCTATTGCCTCCAGATTAAAATGCAATATCCTTAGCCTGGTATTTAAGACCCTCTACAATTTAGCTCCAACTTACTTTTCAATCTTATTTCCCATTACTCCCTTTAGGTACTTCATATTCTAGCCAAACTGGGTTACCAGTTGCTGCCTGGATACACCGTACTTTCTTCCAGTTCCATTCTCCCATGTCTGAAATATATACTATCCTCATCTTTACCTTTCAGAATATTTATCTTCCTTCAAGAACCAACTCAGATGCTGCCTCATATGAAGACTTCCCTCATCCTTCCCCAGTTGAAAGTATTCTCTTCCTCTTCAAATTTTTTTCGAGCACTTCCCCCCCCCCGTTTTTCTAGGTATGTCTTTTGTCCCATCCCTCCCTACCTCGTGTTATCCTTATCACCTATGTGTTCTGGCCCCTCACTTAAATATTTGTTGCAGGGGGGACCCTGAAACTGGACGCTGTATAATTATGACCAGGTTTGGGTCCCACTGGGGACTTATACCTCCCTTCTTCCTCTGCAGAGGTAGAAAACTAAAGGTGTTTAATGCTGAATACACAATCAAACTTGGTTGATATCTTGATTAGTTTTGCTGAAAATTTTTTCTCTTTCTTTTTATTCTTTGATACAGAGGATGGTTCACTGGGTAGTATAAGAGAGAGGGATATATTCAGAATGTTGTTGTTCAGTCATTCAGTCATGTCTGACTCTGCGACACGGTGGACTGTAGCACACCAGGCCTTTCTATCCTCCACTATCTTCCAGGGTCTGTCTGAGCTTATGCTTGCTGCTTCCATGACACTGTCTATTTGTCTCATTCTCTGCCATCCCCTCCTTTTGCCTTTAATCCTTCCCATCCTCAGGGTCTTTTCCAATGAGTCCCATCTTCTTATTATGTAGCCAAAGCATTTAAACTTAAGCTTCAGTAATTGACCTTCCCGCAAATATCTGAGTTAATGTCTTTAAGTATTGACTGAATTGATCATTCAGAAATTAAGGTTCTGTAAACAGCAAAAGCTAGCAATAAAAAATTTTAGTGGATAAATGTTTGTTGAATAGCTATGTAAATTTGAATCTGATAATTGAGGTTAATCAAAGTTCTAATAACCTCTTGATTTGGAAGCAGTGACTGATCAACCAATACTATCATTACTGCTGGAAAGGACTCAATAATTTAATGCCATATATTTCTACTCAGCATTTCCAAGAACAAAAAGCCTTTCCCTGGCCACCACTCCTCTACATGTCTCATCTGCCCCTATTACAATGTAAGTTCCTTGAGGGCAGGGTCAGTCTCACTTTTGGATTTGTGACCTCAGAGCCTGGCACAGTATCTGGCACATAGAAGATACTTGATAAATGCTTTTCGTTCACAGAGATGTCAGCCACATAAGGCAGAGCCAGTCCTAACTGAGGTCATCATCCCAAGAATAATTTAATAACTAGTTATTGTCATCCGGACCAAACAGGCTTCTAAGCTGTGGCTGGCTGGAGCCAAACAGAGCAGGCTGGAGACAGGTGAGTCAGGAATCAAACAGAAGTTTCATTTCAAAGTGAGGGAAACAGCCCACAAGAAGGAAGGGATCTAGATTCTAGACTCATGGGCCAGGGCCCCACCTTGAGTGGGGAGGACCCATTTAGTGTGGCTAAACCTTGATACTTATACAAATGGCAATGCAGGGACCATTGCCCTGACAGTGAAGGGTCACTACAACAATGGGCCAAGTTTGATTCATAGCAGAGCTTCATGAACAGAATGTGTCTGAGCTTGTCCAGTGCTTGTCCGAGAACAACTGGTGCTGATCAAAGCAATACAATAATTTTGAGATTTTGCCAGATTGCAAGTGCAAAGGATTGTTGTTATGCCAAACTCAGGGCACAGCTTGCTTGCTGGGCCTTAGCTCTGGAAACAGGTGTCTCCCAATATCTTGACATTATGAGGGGAGAACTCAGATTCTTGATCTACAAACAAGACCAGAAGTCGGTAAGATAGTTCTTGTTTTACATAAATTTGCATTATGCAAATTTGACTGCCCACCCTCCATCCCTCCCTCCACCCCATGGAGCGGGAGGGCTGCAGAAAGGTCTATTTACATTAAGCCAGAACTGGTTTACTGTAAGGTTTGTCATCTAGGTTCGGGGTCAGACCTTCAGGAAGTTGAAACTTGGAAATGTTGTCTACTCCTAACTAAAGATAAATTTTCTTATCAAGTTGAAATGCACATGAAACATATAGAATAAAATAGGGGCAGTGGGGAAAACCATTTTGAGTTGAGATTATACTTTTTCTTTCCTACCTGATAGTTTCAAAACATCCCAAAACATGAAGATATCAAGGACCTGCCAGATCAACGGACTCACTTGAAAACATCTAGTAAGATAAAAGAAGACAATGAAGACACCCCACTGTCCCAGACTCTCCCCACAAGACTCCCTGAAGGCGATATAATTCTCCGTGGAGAAAAGAACAATTGCTTCTAGTTACCAAGATGGCAAGAAAGCCATCTGAGGAGGACATGAGGGATAGCTTTAAACAAATAATAAACATAGCATGAAAGACACAATCCTACTTGATATCCTCCAGAAGTGAAACATCACAGTTAAAGTATTAATGGACTCCTGACAATCGGCTACATCGGCTCCTATTGTTGAGGAACTATAAGGTAACACTGCAGCCTACCAAACAGCTGCTGCATTCCATCCCAGTGGGCAGTTACACTCCAGCGCTCAGCAAAATGATCCCGAAATACCATCAAGTTCATCAGACTCTCTATGGTATAAAGAGAAATAACTGCAAAATAGGAAACAGTAAAATAGCATTGGTTTAGTAAAATGTACCATAACAAAAGTAAGGCAATGAACTTCTTTTGCCAAAATGAGTTCAAAAAGCCATTTTTAATATTAAAAAAAAAACCATGAAGATGATTTCCCATGGCCCGAAATACTGAAGTATTCAATTGATTACTTTAGAAATGCTTTCACCAAAAGTAAACTGCACATTGTACTCCAAAAGAGAGTAAAAGCACCAGGAGCTTAGTACTGCCTGCCACTAATATGGCACTTTTCATATATTATCTCATCTGATCCTCATAGGAACTCTATGAGGGATAACACATAGAACACAGGCACCAACCAGTCCAGTGGTTACCACTTAGTGGTTTGGATGATGCTGGTCCAAGAGGTTTGTGCTAAAAACTCTCAATGGCACTTTAAACGGTATATAATTACCAAATTTGGCCACAAATATATTTTTCCTCTGTGACAAAAAGTGTGTGCATTTAAAAAAGTTTCTTTTTTATCCAATTACATGCAAAAACAATTTTTAGCATTTGGGTCTTTTTTTTTTCAAGTTTTGAGTTCCAAATTTAATCCCTCCCTCCCCTTCCCCCCTTCCTGAGACAGTAAACAATCTGATTTAGGTTATGCATGTTGCAGTCATGTAAAACACTGCCATATTAGTCATTTTGTGCAAGAAAATTCAAAAAGGAAGGAAGGAAGGAAGGAAAGATGGAAGGAAGAAAGAAAGGAAGAAGAAAAATGGTATACTTCAGTCTGTATTCAGATAATATCACTTTTTTTTCTCTGGAGGCAGACAGCGTTTTTCATCATGAGTCCTTTGCGATTGTCTTGGATCACTGCATTGCTGAGAATAGCTGAGTCATTCACCGCTGCACATCATACAGTATTGGTATTACTGCGCACGATGTTCTCCAGTTCTATTCACTTCATTCTATATCAGTTCATGAAAGTCTTTCCAGGTATTTCTGAAATCATCCCCCCTTTATCATTTCTTATAGCAAAATAGTATTCCATCACAATCATATACCAGAATTTGTTCAGTCATTCCCCAGTTAACGGGCATCCTCTCGATTTCTAATTCTCTACCACCACAAAAAGAGTGGCTATAAATTTTTTTTTGTAAAAATAGGTTCTTTTCCCTTTTAAAAAAATTTCTTTGGGATATAGACCTAGTAGTGATACTTCTAGATCAAAAGTTATGCACAGTTTCATAGTCCTTTGGGCATAGTTCCAAATTGCTCTCCAGAATAGTTAGATCAGTTCACAGCTTCATCAACAGTGTATTAGTGTCCCGGTTTCCCACATCCCCTCCAACATTTTAAATTTTCCTTTTCTGTCATATTAGCCTATCTGATGGGTGTAAGGAGGTACTTTAGAGTTGTTTTAATTTGCATTTCTCTAATCAATGGTGATTTAGAGCATTTTTTTTTACAGCGCTTGTGCATTTTTTTGGAGCATAAAGGTTTATTTCTGCAATGATTTGAAAATTTGACCATGGACACAATGATTTTAGCATTTGTGCAGCAATTACATTAAATTCTGACCTCTAGGTTGTAATGGTAATGTAAATTTGAAGATCTCTGCATCCATTAATAGGTCCATGTGACCTGCTTAAGTCACACGGAAGCCCAAGTCACATAAAGCCTGTGGTGGGAGAAGCTTGCTGGATGGGTGGAACAGGAAGGGTAGAATAGAATGCAGGAAGTTGGTTAGAGCAGTTAGAACTGGAGAGAGAGAGAAAGAGAGAGAGAGAGAGAGAGAGAGAGAGAGAGAGAGAGAGAGAGAGAGAGGAAGCAGGCAGCTAACTGTGAGTGTTTGTTTGTGGGAAAGCCCTACCAAGGGAAAGGCTTGGGGATGGCAGTGCTGCAAGCATTGTTATCGTGTATAGACTTCTTTGGTGCTATGATGGATTTGGCTTTCTGGTGTTGGGATTTGGCTTTCTGGTGTTTGATTAAATGTTTTGGTTCTGTCTTTCACATAGAGAGTCTGTTATATTTGGGAAGTCAGAACCATGCCAGCATATTCATAGCTGCCGTAGGTGCCATGAATATCGCTTTGGTACTACATAGGTACAACATGTTCTTGTAGTTTCTCAACCTATCAGCAATTTTTTTCCAAGTTGCTGCACAGGTTTGACAATTAAGGGCAAACCAATTCCCAGTAGATAGATAAGAAGCACATGCCCTCATTTGAGTTCTGTACACTGTAGTAGCTTTCTCGCTACCTTGTTAACCTGTAATTGTACTTCATCAGCTGTGTAATTATTTGATAAAGATGTTATGAATGTTTGTGTTCTTGTAGCACAAATGTAGGGCTGTTTGAGAATCACAATAGCCAATATAAACTTTACAAAATATCTTAAAACCATCACCACCCATCACAGATATCTATAGCAATAAACTTTATATTATTTCTCATTGCAGTATGAAGGCTATTGTCCAGTGTAAACTTATCCTCAGTTTGTATCACCATTCCTCTATTCTGAGAATTTTCCAATGAACTTATTGCTAACACTGGTCAGTCATATGGTAGACATTCTCTATTTGCCTCAGGGTCTTCATATGTAAAAGGAGGATGACAATAGCACCTATGTTGCAGGCTTATTGTGCAGATCAAATGAGATAACATTTATAAAGTACTCAGTACAGAGTCTGACACACAGTAAGTGCTAGATAAATGTTAGTTACTATTTTTTTATTATTCTGTGAGAACCCAGTGGTGGGCCAGTTGTAGAAGAGAAGAAAGTCACATCTAAAGAGATTCTTTCCCTACAAAGGTTAATTTATAAATAAATATTGTTTTTATAAAAACAAACAAATATGATAAGTACATTTATCACTGAATACCGTGATTATCATTAGCTAGCAGAAAAATCTATATTTTATATTGTAAGTAGCTGTTCATTTCCATTAATTAGCTGGCTAAAAATTTTAAAGTGAAGTTTCCATCTCTCAACAAGAGAGCTTGTAAAATTATGTCAACATTTTCTACCATATATTTGTGTGAGTAAGCATTTTCAATTTATTCTTATTTAAAATCAAAATACAGAAATAAATAATGTTGAATCAGATTTAAGATGGAATTTGTCCAGTGTTGAGCCAAATAGTGCAAATTTTCATTCAAATAAAAGCCCAACATTGAAATTACGTTTATATGTGATTTTTATACTATATTAAACATCTCCAAGTTGCAACTCATTTTGTTTAACTTAATATTCATATTCTACAAGATTTTTAAAATAAAGGAATTTCATATGCAGTCTTGCAGATAATTGTAAGCATATGAGAACTTCCTGGATAACTTCTTTTAGTTCTTGCAAAATGTCCCCCTAAATTATTAATAATTATTTTATAATGATTTTTATAATTTTACATTTGCATTTTATAATTATAAGTAAAATAAAAATTCATGTTTCGTAAGTATAATTATAATTTTATAATTATAAGCTTTAATGTAAAGCTTTGGTGGGACAAAAGTTATTAGTATAGTTATTGTAAGTACTTAATGAATAAATCTAAAAAATATGATGAGTAGCATATTGGGAAAGTAGGTGGCACAGTGGATAAAATGATGCATGTGAGGTCAGGAAGAACTGAGTTCAAATCCAACTGGAAATACTACGTGTGGCCATGGACCTCTTAACCTCTGCTTTAGTTTCCTCATCTGTAAAATGGAGAGTCAAAGAGCACCTGTCTCACAGGGCTGTTGAGAAGGTAAAATGAGATATTTGTAAAGCACTTCGCAAATATAAACGCGCTCTATAAACGCTCACTATTGTCATCACCACCATCATTATCATG
This sequence comes from Trichosurus vulpecula, assembly GCF_011100635.1. Taxonomy (NCBI): domain Eukaryota; kingdom Metazoa; phylum Chordata; class Mammalia; order Diprotodontia; family Phalangeridae; genus Trichosurus; species Trichosurus vulpecula. Next base: position 556,308,386 of record NC_050573.1, on the reverse strand, counting down.
AAATTGTTGTGGGGCTCAGAACACATTTCTACTGTTGTTGAAAGGAAATCACAGAACAGAAAATGTTGGGAACCACTTGTCTAAGCCAGTCAGTGTCCCAGAGGGATTTAAGAGAAAAGGAAGAGAAGAGAAATGAGGAGGAGAATCGGAGACCACCCAGCAAACGGTTGTGCAGCTGTAAATCTCCAGTGAGGGGGAGCCGACCACCTCTCTTGGATGCTCATCCCATCTTTTGACAATTCTACCTGTTGTTCAGTTTCTTCCTAACACCAAGCCTAAATTTCCTTCCCTCCAGTAAGAAGGAAACCCGTCACTTCTGAATTCCTCTTTCAAATGTCAGCCCTTCAGACACTTGAAGATAACTATTATATCTGCCTCTTCGCACATGCACACGCACACAACACAAGCACAACACAAACACAAACACACAAACACAAACACAAGTTCACACACACAATCACACAGCCCCTACCTTCTCCGGGCTTCTCTTCTCCAGGCTAAACATACCCAGTTTCTTCAAGTGATCATCATCAGGAATGAACTCAAGGCCTTTCATCATCCTGGTTATCTTATTCTGATAGATCTCCAGCTAATCAATGTCCTTAAATGTGCCTTAGACCCAAACATAACTCTCTGGATGCGGTCTAACTAGGGTAGATTGTAGTAGATTATCACTCCCTTACTCCTGTAAGTTATATCCATTTTAATTCCAAGTTGGAATCAGCTTTTTGAGCTAACACATCACCCTGCTAACTCACATTGAATTTCGGTCCATCAAAATCCTAGATCTTTCTCCCAAGCAGCCATTTTACTATGTACCCATTCCACATCCCATATTTGTGAAATTTGGTTTTTTTGGACCCAGGCATAAGATTTTACATTTATCCAGCTAGTTGGCATAGAAAACAAAGCCCCAGGCCTGGAATCAGGTAGCTGTTGTTCCATTGTTTTCAGGCCTGGCTTTTTGTGACCCCATTTCAAGTTTTCTTGGCAAAGATACTGGAGTGCTTTGCCATTTCCTTCTCCAGCTCATTTTACAGATGAGGAAACTGAGGTAAACAAGGTTTAGTGACTTGCCCAGGGTCACACAGCTAATAAGTGTCTGAGGCCAGATTTGAACTCAAGAAGATTCCTGCCTCTAGGCCCAGCACTCTATCCGCTGCACCTCTTCAAATCCAGCCTCTGATGCATACTAGCTGTGTGACCACGGGCAAATTACCTAACCTCAGTTTGTCTCAGTTTCCTCAGCTATAAAGTAGGGATAATAACAGCTCCTACTTCCCAGGGTTGTTGTGAGGATCAAATGAGAGAATATTTATAAAGCCCAGTGCCTGCCACATAATAAGGGCTGTATAAATGTTAGCTAATGTTATTATGGCTGTCCTAATTGAAATTCATCTCCTTGGATTAAATCTCTAGTTCTCCTTCCTCCCTCCAGACCTCTGGGCTTGGCCTTCTGACCTACTGTTCCACTCTAGGGGGCACTGCCTTTCCAATGTAGTACCATTCCCTCTCTGTTTTGGAGAATCCAATCTGGAATAGAATCTCCTATTTGGTTTCTCCGCCTTTTGAAGGATAAAATTATACACAAATACATATTTAAATGACATTTACATACATTTGAATTTTATAAAAATATATATTTGAAATTTAAATATATGTATATATGTTAATGTCACACATACCTGTACATACACACATGTACATGTGTGTACGTATGTATGTATACATAAAGCTTAGGAATCACGACAAGGACTATGAGACAAACGTGAAACTGAGGTTGTGTCAAAGTTACACAACATATAGCTAATATTTATATATCTCTACTCTATTCTAGGCACTGTGCTAGGTGTTTTACTTACTTAATTATCTCATTTGATCATTAGATTTTAAATTCCTCAAGAGTAGGGCCCGTCTGCTGCCTAGTTTTTTTAATCCCCAATGCTTAGTACAGTGCCTAAACACTCATAAATATTTAGTGAATTGAATCAACCTTCACAACAACCCTGGGGGGCAGGTACTGTTATAACCCTCATTCTACAGAAGGCAGAAATGAGGCAGATAGAGGTTAAGTGTCTTGTCCAGGGTCACACAGCTAGTAAATGTCTGAGGTTATATTTGAACTCAGGTCTTTCTGACTCTAGGCCCAGCATTCTATCCACTGTGACACCTAGCTGCCCCATAACATATAATAGGTTTTCTAAGGAAAGTAAAACAATGCTTCCTACTTTCCACTTAGGCATCCCGATTTCCACAATATCTTAAAACCAGTCACATTTAGAATCCTTTGTGTAATGTCCTTCCTTTAACTCTGCATTGAGAAGATTGAAGGTGAAGGGGACTTAGACTCATCACCATCAGAATGGAGCAAAGAACCTAAAGCAATCATTTTCCCCCTAGCCCTATAACATTCTTTCACCAATATTAATGTATATATTCACTTATTATTCCTCCTTTTCAAATTATTAATTCCCTCCCTCCCAGATTCCCAGTGTTAAATACCTTGTTGCACAACTTTATGTTTAAAGTAACATGGTTATGCAAACCTTAATATTACACTAATGGAAAGAGAGTGTTCGCTCTCACGGTCTTCCCCTGTGTCTTCCCCTGATGCAAGGATCAATGCATTGGAGTGTACTCCGGTAGATTTTTATTTTGAAAACTGCCTTTATTTCTTCCTTCTAATCTGTATGACTGTCAAGAAGAGAGGGACAGATTCAGCACTTCGGTTCTCTGAGTTATCAACAAAGGAGAGAAAGCTGTGTCACACATCTGAACAATGCCACACACAGGGGCAATGTGTAGCTGTAGTTGAAAATTGAAAGACCTGTTGTAATCACCAAGGGATTACTAGGGAAAACTAGATACTGTCAACTCCTTCCTTCCACAAACATTTATTTAGCATCTTTTATGTTCAAGGCCCTCTGCTGAGGGGCATACAAAGCTGACTAAGAAAAAGCAGCTGACCTCAAGTAATTTATAATCTAATAGAAAAGATTAGACAAAGGGAAATAACTATTATCATATTTCACTGCATAATTGCAGCAGATTTTATCCCAAATTTTTTGCAAAAAGTGAGCTGCCAGTATTGTGTGAAGCTTTTTTTAAAATCGTGCTGGTATTACTTAAAAATTATTTACTATTAAACTGACTTTGGTGCAAGATTAAGATGCATGTAATATTCATGAATATATGTTAAAATCAAATACATTAAAATTGAATACATGTGCTGAGAATTCTAGGCTCACAGCTCTTGCGTATTTATATGCCATTGGTGAATACATCGCTGCTGTGTTTACCTTTTAAGCAGTGTGACAAACAGAATTATAACATGTAATGTTTATGCAATGAAAGGTTATAAACCAAAAAACAAGATGCAATGATAATGGAGTGGTGACAATTATGTGGTAAAATATGGTTTGTAGAAAAGAATTCAGTAAGCGCACAAGAAAGGTACAAAGAGCCATGAAAAATTCAAGGAAGTAGTTATCCTTAAATTGTGGGGACAAGAAAGTCTTCGTAGAAGTAAATCAGGAATGAAGTAGAATTATAACAGGCAAAGATGGAGAGAAAGGCATGCTGTCCATAATGTGACAAAAGCAGGAGAGTTTAGGACTTGTTTAGCAAAAGTATACAGTCTATGACTGAAATATAGAACATATGAAGAGGAATGGGGTGAGTCATGGTTGCATAAGGAGATTGTAACCAGATTGGGCAGCGCTTTGAAAGTCTGTGAAAATATGGTAGGCAATGGTGAATGACTGATAGTTTTTTGTCTTTGCAAGCAATCATCAGATTTGTGCATTTGAAGGTTAAAGATTAGTTTGTTGAGGGATGGATTGTGCTGGATGTGTTAGGATCCTATTACAATAGTCAAGTTAAGAGGTAGTGAGGCCATGAATTAGGGTGATGGGAGTAGGAGTAGAAAGAAAAATGGGCCGGCAGGTTGGATTGGATGATCTCCAAGTTCCCTTCTGAAAAATCTATGATTCTTGAGAACTCTGGAATTTTATGGAATTTCTCTGAATAAGTAAATTTGGGAAGGTCTGATTACAAGAAGATTTGTTCTGTGCAGGGGAAAAATAGGGTATGAGAGTGTAGGGGAATTGATCTTTCTTCAACCTTCAATCTAGAAGGCCTAGAATGCCCAGTTGTTTGACTCATATCCAACACTTCACGACCCCATTTGGAGTTTTCTTGGCAAAGCTGCTGGAGTGGTCCACTAGTTTCTTCTCCAGCTCACTTTACAGATGAGGAAAATGAGGTAAACAGGGTTAAGTGACTTACCCAGGGTCACACGGCCAGTAAGTATCTAAAGCCAGATTTGAATTCAGGAAGATGAGTCTTCCTGACTCCAGGCCTGGCACTCTATTCACTGTGTTACCTAGCTGCCCCTAGAATGCAATTACAAGGTGTTAATTAAGTGGTAAATTAAGTGTAAAGAAGCCTCTCAGCCTTCTCTCTCTGTTGAATCTCTATTCTTGGTTGGACTCCAAGGGCAGCATCTAGTCATGCCTTTTTTTCTGGAGGGAGGAAGGCAGAGCAATTGAGTGACTTGCCTAAGGTCACACAGCTAGTAAATGTATCGTGTCTGAGGCTGGATTTGAATTCAGGCCCTCCTGACTCCAGGGCCAGTGCTCCACTCACTGCGCCACCTACCTGCCCCACAGTCATTCTTTTTAAGTGGAGAGGCCTTGGGCTCTCTACCTCTGAAGCCAAATGTGGCCCTGTAGATATAATCTTATACTCTGCCTACCTTGGAGTTTGTTCTTCTAGTCTGCATGAAAGAATTAGAGACTATGACCCCGGGAGTTTTGAAAGGTCAAATGAATGAACCTTCTTGGCAACCAGAGATATGTGGGGAGTTTGAGAGTTGAGTCCATGCTGGGTTTTGCAGCTAGCTCAGGGACAATCCTTCAAGGAGTGACGAGCAACCTTCAGGACCCAGCCTAGCAGGAGGTGAGATGAGAATTCATCAAGCATCCATGCTGCATTTGATTGTGAACTTGGTGCAATGGGTACTAAGGAGAACCTTCATTTAAGTCTGAACCTACTCTCCCCAGAGACCCAGAGAATGGTATAGGAGAACAGGATGCCCCCAAGTATTGATGCAATATTTTTGTATGTTTGTTCCTTCTATATCTTTGAAGTAAATATCTCTTTGTAAAAATTAATCAGGATTAACTAGAATTAATTAAATTAATTTATTTTAAATTATTTAAATTAGATTAATAGAATTAAATTAAATTAAAATAGGTTAAGTAGAATCAAGCACTACTCATTGGAAGTTAATGGTGGGATGAGCAATAGATATAAAACCAATAGAACTAGTGAATAGACATCCCAACCCCTTAGAGAAACCACTAGAATCCTCAAAGGGAGATGCGGACAGCCTGACTCTGGGAAAGTGAGCTCAGACATACTTGATACATATATCTTTATTTGAACCTCACAAGATCCCTGTGATGTAAGGCCTATAATTACCCCCATTTTACAGATAAGGAGGTAGGGGCTTAAAGCATTTAAGTAACTTGTCCAAGATCACACATCTGGCATGTCTGGGTCCTTTCTGACTACACCTACCCCTATAACCATGCATGTCACATAGCTGTCACACCTGCCATCTCTTGTCAGAGCCTATTTCTTGGCATAAGGAAGTAGCTTCCAAGATGGCTTTAGCTGCTTTGAAGGTTGGCAACTGGCCTGGGTGTGGGGGAGGAAAGATTTTGGACAGGGAATGGAGGGTTTGGACTGAGGACACTTTGTCTGAGGAGCTCAAAAAAAAAGATAGGATCCTAAATCCTTAGAGTGTTTGACAAAATACACACATAAGTAGTGTAAGGACATGGTGATTGAGGAAATGTGAAAAGTGAGAAAGTACTTGATTCAATGAGTATATAAGTGAGAAGAATGACTAAGTACATCATGAGAGCCAGGAATAGTGCAGAGCCGGTAAACTCCAATTACGTATTGAGCCCTAATTATTCAAGAGACATTCATGAGGTCATGGATCCTGGACCCTTATCAAGAGTGTATACCAGCATAGGAGATCAGTAATTAGAATTCATTACTCATACCATATATATAGATTGGACATTTTCTGAACTCATGAAGCCATTTTGGAAAGAAAGTAGAAGTGGTGGTAGGAAGGGAAGGACAACAGGGCATAATTGACTATCAAGGACAGCTTATAGCTCCTATGCTTGAGGGTTCCCATGGCTACAATGGTCACTGACCTCTTATTTATATATTGTTTGACTGCCTGTGGTATCTGTTCCAAATTGGTCTGGGCAGACTGTAATTTGCCCTGGTGGTTGTCTACTATGGGGTAAGTACAAAGAAAAATCTGGAATGGAAACCATATTTCATGAGAAAAGGTGCTCTATACTATAAAAAAAAGTCTGTGTTAGACTCTAGAACAAAGTCACAGTCTTGATGGTACGTCTAGTTTATGGCCTCTCTTTGCCCATTGATGCGGAATGTCATCACAGAAGCGTAGATCTTTAGCTCTTTCCCTGAAGGGTGGTAAATAATGCAGTCCCAGAGCAAGAGAAGAAATTAAGGTGACAATAAGAGACCTTGATTATATGAGGAGACAGTGGAAACTGAAGATCTCTTTCACAAACAGGAAGACGGTCTTGGCAGGAATGGGAATCCAGCACAAGGAAGGAAGTCAGGCATCTTGGTTAAGATATCTATCACCACTAAAAATACCTCTAAAAATACCTCCTACCCCTAGAATAGGAGTGTATCCGTGGCCAGTGCCGTCATTACCACTCCCAAGAGCCAACGAAAGTTGGTAGAGATTCCAGTTTGACTTTTTCCTTACCCTCATGATTACACATATCTTTTTATACCTCTCACCTATGCAATCTATATGTATTCCTAGGAAAGCACCACCCAGATTTATAGAGGAGATGTTCTGGAGCTACTTTGATTTCTATGCAGTAAATACCTTTGCTTTGGGCTCATTAGGCTGACTGGATGAATACTGAAGGTAACAATGGGATATCAGTGAGGGCTTGTGAGTTTTAGGAGGTACCTTGAAACCGAGAATATTTTCTCCCATGGAATACAACCTTGGAGTGGGATTTGGGGAGATTGTCCAAGAAGGCAAATTTAAAAGGAAGCAGAAATGTGGCAAACAATTCTATTCACATGTGATGCCAGTTACCTGGAAGTCAAGTCAGCAAGCATTTATTAAGCACCTACTATGCGTTAGGCACTGTGCTAAATGTGAAGGATATTAAAAAAGGTAAAAAATTGTCCCTGATCTCAAGAAATTCACAATCTAATGTAGAAAACAACATGCAAACAATTATGTACACACAGGATATATACAGGATAAATTACAGATAATCAATAGAAGGGAGGGACTAACATTAAGGAGTATGAAGAAAGGCTTCTTGTAGAAGTTGAGATTTAAGTTTAGACTTGAAGGAAGCCAGGGAAGCCAGGAGGTGGAGATGAGCTAGGAGAGCATTACAGCTATGGGGGATAGCCGGTTAACATGCAGAGCTGAGAGATACATAGTACGCTTCAAATAATCACTATCAATGTCATCGTCAGGCACTCTAAGAACTTCGTTTCATCTCCCCAAGGCGGATTTTACTTGCTAATTCTAAGAGGGAGACCAGCACCTTCGCTTTTCAAGAGATACAGCGTAATGTGAGAGAATCTCAAAATTAGTGGTCACAAAACCTGACTCCTGGTTGCAATTGTACTATGAACATTGACTAAGCCATTTAACCTCTTTTAGCCTTGGTTTACCCATCTTAAAATGGAGGAAACAATACATTTCCTACCTATTTACATAGTTGTTATGTGAAACATAAATAATATGTGACAATGCTTTGAAAACTGCAAAGTGCAACAAAGATATACAGGATTATTGTTAAAGGCAAAGACATTCAAGCACAGAATGATGGCAAGTTTGATACTAACCTAGAGTGTTCCAAGGTTTGGACAGCACCTATGATTTTATTGGCATTAGGAACTCCCAAGTGAGGAAATTTATTGTACCAATGCATATCAGCACCTGCTCTGCAATTTATAGTCTTTATAGGGTTGCCAAAGGGGCTAAGATTAAGTAAGTTGCCCAAGGTCACAAAGTCAATATGTGTCAGACACAGAGCTTGAACCCAGGAGTCTACCAAACACAAATTACTTTTCCCTAGCCACTACATGTTGCCTCTCATGCCTGTATTAGCTAAAATATGCTGTATCTTATTATCAATGTGATATTAGTACTTAGTGCTATCTCTAGTCAATCTCTATCTCCATTTATATATATTGTAATTATATGTGGGCATGCATGCATTGTTTACATACATACATATATGTGTATGTATATGTAGGTGTGTGTATATCACAGAGGATCTTGAATCTGGGAGATCATATACATACACATACACATACACACCCTGTATGTGTATATATGTATATGTGCACACATGTATATATGTACACGTGCATGTGTATATACCTGTGCACATATGTGTGTAAAGTATTTGCAGAGTATCTTGAACCTGGGAGTTTTTAATATTTATATGTGTGTATATACATAATATATATATACATATATGTGTGTATAGATACACAAAATATGTATGTATTTATATATATGTACTTGAACGTGTGTGTGCGTGTGTGTGTGTGTATGTGTGTGTGTGTAGTACTCTCAGAGTATCTTGAACCTGGTAGATACATACAGATACACACACACATATAGATACACACTTTGTTTTATATATATGGTATGTGTGTATAGTACTCTCAGATGCCTTGAACCCGAGACATTTTTATATTGTATGTATGTATTATGTATATATGTGTATATGCATGTGTGCGTATGTGTATATATATATATATTACTCAAAGAGTACCTTGTACCTGGTTGACAGATATAAATACATATATGTTATTTATAGATAGTATGTATATGTATGTGTGTGTACATACATATACTATACACACACACATATATATCTTGAACATTTTCATGTGTGTGTGTGTGTGTATGTATACAGAGATAGAGGAAAAAAAAGTTAACACCAAGTAGCTTTCACAAAGGTATCTTTACTTCACAGATGTAGCTACAACATATATACGTTTTCCTCAGATTCTCTCTCTTGTTCCTCCCAAAAACCCTGTGACATAAGCATTAAGGGTAATACCTCTATTTTACAAAGATTAATAGATTTCAAGTGATTTGATCACATAGAAAATATAAGAGGCAAAATTTAAACCTTGGTGCTCCTGACTCCAGGCTCTATCCACAAAGCCATGCTCATGAGCCAGAGGTTGACATAGATGCCCTCTGAGGTCCTTTCCATCTCTAATATTCTAATAAAATATAATGTTTGATAAACAATGGGCCCTCCTTGTTTGCTCTAGCAATAGGACAACCCACAGATTATTTACATTATTTACATCAACTCTGAAAGGACTTCGTGTAAGTATGATACATGAATTTTGTAAGAGTACTAAAAATGAGTTATCAAAAAAAGTTATTCAAAAAAGGAAAAGGAGCCTACCCAGTAATAAAGTGTGATTTTGCTATTAAAGCCAGTTGCAGCTCTAATAGTCCTGGCCCAGATCTTGGAGTAATTCTATTCGGCTTCCCATAACTCCTGTGCACTTTCAGTTGAATGCATTAGTTTTCACATTTTGCCCTGAGGTGAAGTCATTTGGGTATTGAGAAAAGGGACCCCATTATTCAGCATGGCTTAGAGCTCAATGTCAAGCACTTTACATATCCCTTAGGATAGAGAAGTTTATGCATAATGGAGGGAAATAATATCATCCTCCCTGTTTTTGACTTCCCAGAGGATGGCTTCAGAGAAAACTATGAAGAATTGCCTGAACTGATGCAGAATAAAGAGAGTAGAACCAAGAGGACAATTCATATAATAATATAAGTACTAACAGCTTCTAATCAATGCAGTGACCAACCACAATTCCAAAGGACAGATAATGAAGCATGCTGCCCATCTCCTGATAGAGAAGTGATGGATTCAGGGTGCTGACTGAAACATTTTTTTTTGGACATGGTTGATGTTGGAATTTGTTTTGTTTGATTAAGCATAATTGTTACAGGGTTTTACTTTTCTTTCTTCCTTCTTTTCTTCTTTTTTTGTCCCAATGGGGTTGGAAAAGTAGAAGGGAGAGAAAATATATTTTCGTTAAGTGGGAAAATATTTTTTTAATTTAAAAAATAGAAAATGAAGGATTCCTCAGGTAATATAACTTATTCAACTTCAAATTCTCTAGCCTGACATTCAAAGCCCTCCACAATCTTGATCCAAACCTTTTCTTCCAGCCTTATTTAACATCCCAGAAGAAAAAGAGAGCAAGAAAGCAAAATGGCTGCCTGATGAGGCTAAGCTGAAGAAAGAAAGAAAAAAAGCAAAAAGGAAAGGAGAAAGAGAAAAATATAGCCAACTGAATGCAGAATTCCAGAGAACAGGAAGGAGAGATAAAAAATTTTGTTAAACAAATAATGCAAAGAAATAGAAGAAAACAATAGAATGAGAAAGACAGATCTATTTGAGAAAATAAACATCAAGAAAAGCTTTCATGAAAAAATGTGTATGATAAAAGACAAAAATGGTAGGGACTTAGCAGAAATAAAAGAGATTAAGATGAGGTGGCAAGAACATATATAGAAAAGCTATACAGAAAAGATCTCAACAGGGTACTTATCTAAGCCATAGAGCCTGGAAAATGAAGTCCAAGTGGGTCTTAGGAAGCATTGCTAACAATAAGGCTAGTGAAGGTGATGCAATTCCAGCTGAGCTACTTAAAATCCTAAAAGGTCTTACTGTTAAGGTGCTGCACTCAATATGCCAGCAAATTTGGAAAACTCAACAATGGTCACTGGATTGGAAAAAGATCAGTTTATATCCCAATCCTAAAGGAAGGCAATGCCAGAGAACATTCAAATTACTGAACAATTGCACTTATTTCACATGCCAACAAGGTTATGCTTAAGATTCTGCAAGCTAGACTTCAGGAATATGTGAACCAAATTACCAGGGGGTGCAGGCTGGTTTTCAAAGAAGGAAGAGAAACTCGAGACCAAATTGCCAACATTTGCTGGATTATGAAGAAAGCAAGGGAGTTCCAGAAAAACATCTCCTGCTGCTTCATTGACTACACTAAAGCCTTTGACTATGTGGATCACAAAAAAATGTGGCAAGGTCTCAAAGAGATGGGAAAATGCCAGATCATCTTATTTGTCTCCTGAGGAGCCTACATGCTGGACAAGAAGCAACAGTTAGAACTGATCATGGAACAATTGATTGGTTTAAGATTTGGAAAGGAGTATTAAAAATTTGTATATTGTCACCTTATTTATTTAATTTATATGCAGACTACATCATGTGAAATGTCAGGCTGGATGAATCAAAAGCTGGAAGTAAGGGTGCAGGGAGAAATATCAACAGTCTCTGATATTCAGACAATACCACTCTGACAGTAAAAGGTGAAGAACTGAGAACCTTCTTGATGAGGTGAAATAGGAGAGTGTAAAAGCTGGCTTGAAGCTTATCATCAAAAAAGCTAAGACCTTGGCAACTGGTCCCACCACTTCCTGGCAAATAGAGAGAGAAGAAATGGAAGCAGTGTCAGAAAAAGCAGAGACATTGCCATAGTCAAAGCTATGATTTTTCCAGTAGTAATATATGCTGTGTGGGTTGGACTTTAAAGAAAGCCGAACACTGAGATTTTGCCCTTTTAACTGGGGGCACTGGAGGACTTTTGCTAGTCCCTTGGACAGGGGGAAGATCAAATCAGTCAATACTTAAAGAAATTAACTGAAACACTTCAGTGGAAGGACAAATACTGATGCCGAAGCTTAAATACTTTAGCCACATAACGAGAAGACAGAACTCACTAGAAAAGACCCTGATGTTGGGAAAGATTGAAGGCAAAAGGAGAAGGGGATTTCAGAGGATGAGATGAATAGATAATGCAATGGAAGCAATGAACATGAACTTGGACAGACTTCAAGAGATAGAGGACAATAGAAGAGCATGGTGTGCTGTGGTGCACAGGGTCATAAAGAGTCGGACACAACTGAACAACAGTACAAATCAGTGCTTGATTTCTTGTATTGATTCTCTAGACAATAAAATGGTGGGGAAAATGTTAATAATGCAAATTAAACTTTAAAATGTGTTGCATATGTACTTTTTTGGGGGGAACTAGCTGCTAAACATTTACCAGTACACCTGTGGATAAAGGTTAGGAAAGATAGCAATGATGTAAAAGAAAGAAAGAAAGAAGAAAGGAAGGAAGGAGGGAAGGAAGGAGGGAAAGAAGGAAGGAGGGAAGGAAGGAAAAAAGGAAGGAAGCAAGGAAGGAAGGAAGGAAGGAAGGAAGGAAGGAAGGAAGGAAGGAAGGAAGACACACACATGTGTATATGTATATATGGAGAAATCCAAATATCCATATATATCCAGAAATATATGAGTGTGTATGTGTGTGTATATATCTATATATATGAGAAAGGAAACAAAAGGAGTTTATCCACTGTTTACTAGTTATGTGATCAGGCAAGCACTTAACTTTCTCATCTGTAAAACTAGGACATTAGACTTGGCAAGCAAGGGCTGTGCCTGGGAGGGCACTATACAGAAACTATATAGAAATTATCCCTGTGCTTTGGGAAAACTGTAGGTAAATGAAGCTTCCTAGGAAGGGAGATATTTCAGAAACCTCCAGGTGCCAGAATCCATGTTATCCAGTGAATACAACAGTGAAATGTAGACAATAAGGAGGTTGAAAGATTGACCAAAGAGCTTGCCTTAAGTCTGAGGACCTGAGTCCAAATACTGTCAACTACTGCCTGTGTGATTGTGGGTAAGCTATTTCCCCTCTGTTGGCCTCTAAAATGAGGGAGTTAAATAACTCTGCTGAAGCCACATAGTATAATAGATTTCTTGGTATAGCTTATACTGGATGGTCTCTGTGCTCCCTTTTAACTTTAAATCTATGGTCCCATGATCCTCTCCACTTTTGCCTATGATCCCATGACTTAAGAAACCAACTGATTTTATTATTTCTCAATCTAATATTTTCATGCTTCTATAGCAAAACTAGGTGGACCTCACTTCATCTCATACAGTGGACTTAATGCATTTATAAACCCCCCTAGACTGTAAATATTTTCCCAGAAAAAGTCAGTATAAAATGAGTCCAATTAAATTTGTTAAAACAGAGCATCACCAAGGAAGCCAAATATGTTTTCCCAGATGATTATGCCCAGAGCTGTGTGTCTTTTGACCTTATTTATCTAGTTCCAAGTTCAGTCCTCCTCCCCCTTTTTTGTTATCTGTTGAATCTATAAAGAATCACTTTTATTAAAAGATTTTACAAAGAAATCTGCAACTATTATGTTATAGTAATATCCATAAAACAGTAAAGCATTGTGGACAAAATAGTGAATTAAATGTCAGAAGACCTGGATCCTAGTTCTGGCTTTTCCACTCATAGCCTACTTGACAATAAACAAATAACGTAAGCTTAATGAGGCTTAGTACCTTTGTCTATTGGTTATTCCTCTGCAGGCTGGGCTAGATGCTAGAAATAAGACTGTGCTCTGTGCCTGAGGTCTAAGTCATACCTGCTACCGCCTTCTGAACTTCCTCTTTTCTTGGTACACTGCCCAAAGTCTCAGACCTCCTTCTCACTCCACCCTGGATCTGCAATGGGTACTTGGGCCTAGAGAGTTGACTACAAAGCTGCCAGTTGGCACCTGTCCACATTGCAGTGCTCTGATGTGTGTCTAGGGGTACCCCAGTATTGGTCTCAGACTTCCTCTTGTGCTAGTGCACAGCCTTTCAATGGGCACTGGAGTCTTCCCCACACACATTGTGTGTTCCTACTTCTGCACTGACCCTGTCCCCAGTATCTGCAGATCTCTTTCTCTGTCTCTCTATGATGACATGGGTGGGACAAAGGACTTATCATGACTTTTCTGGACTTCTCCATCACGATTCAGTCTGATGCATTTTATAGTTCTGTTTTTGGAGGAGTTGTGAACAGGAGCTTGAATGCATTACTTCTTTCTATTCCACTAGCTTGGCTCCCATTCTTGTTCATTAAATGACCAAACCTATCTTAACTACCTCACAGGGTTATAGCGAGGATAAAACGAAATAATGTAGGAAAAGGCCACTGTATTATTCTCTTTCTCTTCTTCCCCCTTCACACCATCCTATAGCCTCATTTCTTATACTGATCTTTGCCAACCATATCCATAGTGTATGTTATTCCCTCCACCCCAGAACACAAAGTCCCCCTTTTTTTTGGTCTCTGCCAATCTATGCCCATCACTCAGCTATTAAACTTAAGAGACCTAGGCTCTGCTCCCAGCTTTGTTACTCAACTCCCTATATGACCTTGGTCAAATCAAGGTAAAATGAAGAGGTTGGAGTAAATGATATCTAAGGTCCCTTCCGAAAAGTCTGTTCCATGACCTTCAAATCCTCAGCCAAAAACCTCCTTTTCTAAGATTTATCTGTCAGTCAATCAACAATCAATGAACTTTTTGTTAAATGCAATGAGGATATAAAGAATTGAAAAACAGGTTCCCTGCCCTCAAGGAGCTCACATTTTAATGGAGAAGACAACATAAAAAAGACTCTGAACATGCAGTATATATGGATACATACATATATATAATATGTGTGTATGTATATAGAGATCTATGTATGGCTGTTTCTCTGTGTGTGTGTGTGTGTGTGTGTGTGTGTAGGGGGGGAGAGAGAGAGAGAGAGCGCTTAATCATGCATTCTGATTACCTCTGGTCTGGAGAGACAGAGACAGAGACAGAGAGACAGAGAGAGAGACAGAGAGAGAGAGAGAGAGAGAGAGAGAGAGCTTAATCATGCATTCTGATTACCTCTGGTCTGGATCCCTTCACTACAAATGAGTATTGGTTACCCAATGATAAGTTGTTTTGTTTGAGTTCTTTGTGTATTATTTCAAGGGTATATGTTTTCCCTAATTATTAGACTATAAATTCTTCATGTGCAGGTACATTCTGTTCATGCCACCTATCTTTGTTATCTAATATTGTGCTCTATAAAATGTTGTTTACAAAAAAAAAATTAATGACTAACTGAGGTATAATTAAAGTTTAGCAATTTGAACAGAACTTGCAAAAGAAATTATTCTTTCAGTGCTAAGATGTCCCCTTTAAACAAACAAAGGATGAGGACTGGTCCTGTGATTTCACTGAATAAGGTGAGGAAACTCCCTCTACCAATACAGGTCAATGCCTTCTTTGTAACTTAGTCTTGGAAGTATTAAAAGGTTAATTTAAGCAACTTGCCCAAAGTTATACAAACCATTATGTATCAAAGGTGGTTTCAAGGCCAGCTCTCTATATAATACTCCTTGTTGCCTTAAATAAAGTATGTATAAATGTAGTGGATTGGTCTTAGGTGCCTTTAGAACATTTGCACAGAATTCTGCTTATAATGACTAAAAATTGAACTAAAACAGTTTTCTAAAACTGTCTTCTAAAACACTGAACTGTTTCAGTAGGTTGTCTACATGAATCAGACACTCTTCAAATTAGTAAAGCTCATAACAGATGGCAGCAGCATTGGAGGTGCTATGGAAATACAGGGTATCGTAAAAAGAAGAGAGAGCATTCATACTCCATAGTTCTTTCTCTGGATGTGGTTAGCATTTTCCATCATGAGTCTTTTGGAGTTGTCTTAGATCCTTGCACTGCTGAGAAGAGCCAAGTCTATCAAAGTTAGTCATCGCATAATGTTGCTATTACTGTGTATGCTGTTTTCCTGGTTCTGCTCATTTCACTCAGCATCAGTTCATATAAGTCTTTCCAAATTTTTCTGAATTTCACCTGCTCATCTTTTCTTATGGAACAATAGTATTCCATTCCAAGAAATAAAAAGTTCTAATGACTTGTATAATTTCTGCAGCATTTGATCGCCATCACTTAGTACAAACGAAACATTCTAACAAACCGTTCTCTGTAGGCAAAAGAAGATTGTTACCAACAGGAAATACGTGATGATAGCAACACACTCATGCTCACATTTAACAATTCTATTCAAGCCTACCCACAGTGATTCAACATCCTGTTTTTACACATGGGTCTTAGAAACTGAAATACACTAACATTCATACAATTCCCTTCAGATTTACCATATAAACACAGGCAAGTAGGAATATGGACATTTTCTTTTATTTGGGATATTTTTCAGACCTTTTCCCTACAGTTTAACAACTTTTTAAAAAATTATTGAGCATGTCCTTCATCTTTCATTATTTTCTGAATTAGTAACTATAAGCCAGCAAATGACCCAGGTTTCCATGGTGCTGAGTCAGGGGAAAAGCATCACCATGAGAATTTCTTCATTTTAATTGAAATATAGTTTTGAGTTTTCAGAAAAATAACCATCTTTTTAAGCACAATCTGATGGTCAAGTTGTAGATTCTCTAGTCAAAAGATTCAAGAATACATCATCTATCATGATGGAAAATGCTATCCAAATCCAGAGAAAGAACTAAGGAGTCTGAATACAGATTGAAGCAGACTATTTTTGTCTTTTCTTTCTTGTGTTTTTTCCCTTTTGTTCTGATTCTTCTTTCACAACATAACTAATGTGAAAATATGTTTAACATGATTGTACGTGTATGAACTGTATCAGATTGCTTGCCATCTTGGGGAGGGGGGATGGAAGGGACGGAGGAAAATTTGGCACTCAAAATCTTACAAAAATGAATGTTGAAAACTATCTTTACATCTAATTGGAAAAAAAATAAAATATTATTAAGTGCAAAAAAAAAAGAATACCTAATCTTCTTTCTTTCTCTCTCTCTCTCTCTCTCTCTCTCTCTCTCTCTCTCTCTCCCTCACACACACACACACACACACACACACGCACACACACACACACACACACACACACACACACACACACACTTTGTAATCATTCATGCTTCCATCACAGCTTGTTAACCTCATATTTTTGACTGGAATAGAAAGTAACAAGCAAGTCACCCTAGTAAGTACACACATCTCTAGAAATAAACATGAAAAATAAATGTAAGTAATTTTTTTAAAAAGAAAAACACGTTAGAATCAATCCAATAAACATATTCTTTGAGTGTGGTGCTAGGTTTACAGAAGATGTGGAAGACCTGACTTCAGCCTTCAAGGAGTCAGTAATCTAATTAGGCAGATTAAGAACAAGGGATGAATAATAGAAGATAGTATATAGTTAAGCATTCAATTGTGTGGTACAGACTAAAGTGCAATAGGAATTCAGAGTCAGTCAGTCAATAAGCATTTATTAAGCCCAAACTATGTATCAGACACTGGGATTACAAAGAAAGTCACTGCTGTCTGGGAGCTCACTGAGATAAAATGTAAACAACTATGTGCAAACAAGTTAAAATACAATATAAATTGGAAATAATCAACAGAGGGAAGGCATTTTGCCTGAGGGTATTGACAACAAATGATACTATCCCCTTGCAGTGGTCTGTCAGGCAACCTGACCCACTCTGTCACTTGGCTCTGGGTCACTATCCCAGAGGTCTATCACTCCAGCACCCCTCAAATAAACCCATTAATCCCCCCATACCCCACCCCAACTTACTACCTCGCTACTATCAGCCTCCTTCTGAGGTCTGGGGTGTTTAGAGCCATCAACCACGGTTTAGTATCAATTACTTTTAATAAAACACCAGATCAGCTTCTAGCTAAAATATCTACCTTTCAGGAATAAGGCAGGTATGGGGGTTTTAAAAGAATAAAGAGTGGGAGAGGAAGGGAGATTTTGATAGATCATTTTAAAAAGGGAAGCTCTGGATTAAGTAGGGACATCCAATGGGCAATATGAGGTCACTGGGACCTGGAGGCCAAGAAAAAGAAGCAAGAGGTGAGAAAGGAATTTTAAAAAGAAGATAAGAGAGTACTAATGAAATTTTGAATATCTTAATATTTTATTCATCGAATTTTAGAACTAGAAGGGATCTTAGATATCACTTAATCCAATCCCCTCATTTTATACATGAAGAAGGCAGCCAAGTTAGGTGATTTATCAAAGGAGATACAGTGCATTCATTACGGAGAACCTAGGTTCCTTTGCTAGTGTTGTTTCCATCATAGCACACCATCTCTCTGTAAAATGCTTTTCTCAAGGTCACAGAGAAAGATAGAATTTGAATCCATGTCTTTCCAGAAAGATCCACAGACAAGCCAGATGTAACATGCTGGATTAATGATATATCTAAAAAGAATTGTAAATTGTGCATCAATGATATCAAACTCAAATAGAAATGGAAGTCACTAAACTGTACATAAGGATCCCTAAAGGTCACATATTGGCTTAGAAAATCAGAGATGTAGGGGTCTGCTATATTGTTAAGTTCTCTCTATTAGCGGTACTAGAAACTGGAATGTTCCCTCTCATTTGTGGTTGGTGGCTGGATATACGTTCTCTGGAAATGTTTGATGCTACTTTGAAAGACCAAGAGTTGAACTTTCAATCTGCTCCAGGTACTGCCATGTTTTTGCAGTGGCCAGTTGGAGTGGTCTATGTCTCTGTCTTCTACTTTGCTTCTTTCATTCTTTTACTAAGACAGGTTCTGAGGCCTCTAAGGTGGTTTCTAAGGAATTTGAATGATCCAGATTTTAATCCAGTGCAGGAAATGATTCACTTGCCCATTTATAGATATCTCTGAAGACATATTTTGTCAGTGATTGTCTTTGGTTCCATTGTCTTCCTATGCTGTGGCTCCCCGTATATATTATTAAGCATCTGTTGCCCAATTTTCTGCTATATAATATATAGATATAGATATATCATTAAGGCAGAATTCATGACGTCAAAGATAACCATGAATATGCCTGAATGGTCCAGAATCACAGGATATAAGGAATCCTCTAAGTAGAAGGCAGAGGAGTTAAAGCATTTATTGAAACTCAAAAGTAGCAGACCCACAGACCAGTGTCCCCAATTCAACATCCTGGAAAGAACCTTCCAAAACCAGTATGCCCATCTCACAATAGTGACCAGGGGGCCACAGAAAAACATTACGGCAGCAAGCCAAGCCACACTGGTGCTTTCCCCCCAATGCCAGGGCCCTCCAGCAAGAAGACCACCCACTGGCCTCAAGCCCCTGCTCAGCACTCTCTGGTCTCCATGAGGGTCAGTCCTGCTTTTTTGTAGCGCCTGCTGCCGTCGCGTCGCTGCTGCTTCCACCGCAATCTCCAAGCTGTGTTCCAGCTAGCTGACTACTTCCTCTCTCCTTCAGCTCTTAACTGCTCTCACCAACTGCCTCTTAGCTCTGCTCCAACCATTCAGCAAGCTCCTCCCACCACAGGCTTCATGTCATCACGTGGACCAGAACTCAGGTGCCTACCATTGGCTCCAGTCCTAGCCATTCCCGCCAGGCCCCTGAGAGCCCTGAAGCCCAGTGAGTGGGTGGGAAAGATCTTCCCATTCACTGACTGCCTTTACAATGTAATGTTATGCTATACATGTGATTCCCCAGTGAGTGAACTGTCTCTTGAGCTGCTCCTGCTACAGGTGGTATTGCTGGGTTCACTTGAACAAGGACAATTCAGCAATGGCTGAAGGGTCTTGTCCAAGCATGGGCTGTTACTGTCGGATACTTGTTGCATCTTCATTCTTACTCGGGGATCAAGAAGAGAACAAACACAGTTCAAATCAACAAGATAACAACAACCAGCATGCTTGTAATAACAATGCCATCCCAGTGGTGGGGGATGGTCCTCATGCAGCCCACCAAGCCATAGGCAAGGAGGACTGGTGGGCTTTCAGCCTTTAAAATTTCCACTCAGGATATTTCTGTTGATTGTCTTCATGTGTATAATCTTATTGATTGCCAGTGTCATCCGCCTTACTTTACCAGTATTTGCTAGCCGGTGGTTAATGTCATTTTGGACGGGGACTGCCAAAATCCATGAACACAGCTGCCTGTGATCTTTATGTCTGCTGGTTAACCATCATGGCAGTGACAGTTCTAGTGGCGTGGATGCCACAGGGACACAGAGTGATCTTTCAGAAGGTTAAAGAGCTGTCCCTCATGATAATGAAGACTTTGATAGGAGCAGTACTACTAGCTGGTATTGTGCCACTTCTGCTTGGACTTTTATTTGAACTGGTAATTGGTGCACCGCTGAGGGTTCCATTGGATCAGACACCTTTATTTTACCCATGGCAGGACTGGGCCCTTGGAGTTCTCCACGCCAAAATAATTGCAGCCATAACATTGATGGGACCTCAGTGGTGGTTAAAAACAGTAATTGAACAGGTTTATGCAAATGTCATCCATAATATTGATCTGCATTATATCATTGGAAAACTAGCAGCACCAGTGATATCTGTACTGCTGCTTTCCCTTTGTGTACCTTACGTTATAGCAGCTGGTATTGTAGCTTTACCAGGTGTTACTGCTGAAATGCAACATTTGGTACAACATTGAATTTATCTTTTTTTTACTAATGGTGGTGGCTTTGATGGGTATCCTGTCCTTCCAGGTTCAACAGTTCAAGCACCTTTATGAACATATTAAAAATGACAAATATCTTGTGGGACAATGACTAGCAAACTATGAATGAAAGTCAGGTAAACAAAGCGTGTCAACACCATCTCCCCAGTCTTCACAAGAATAAAATAGTTGGCTCAAACGCCTTGACCTTCCTTTTGCCTTTATGTGTTCTTTTTTGTGGACTCTTCTATCTCTGGGTAATATTTTTCCCGGTGATCCTTACAGTAATGTTTTTACTCCTTAAAAATTCATATTCTTAGCATTTAGATAGCAGTTGAAGACCCGCTCCTCTATCTGCATCTTCTTCATTTTTTATTGCTGTCTGAGATCAGTGTCTGTGTAAACAGAAAGCATCCTGACACCCTAAACCCTTGGATTAAACAGAATGTGCATTATGCATCTTCAAACAAAATGAATGTTAATTTATTAAATCTAGTTGTCACTTAAAAAGAAAAGAAAACCAGAGATGTCTGTATATTTCTCTATTAATACATTAATACATAAAATCAGATAGGAACTACATTTTAATCTAGTTCCAGCCATACTTGGGAGGGTAGCTAGTGAACTTCATGTTTGACACTTCTGCTGCGCATAATAGACATTTGCAATTCCATGTACAATCCTCTTTTCTGTTCTGTGATGTATATGGAAAAGTCCATTTCATTTGCTGTTTATGGGGTTTGGATGAAAACATTAGTTGAAAAAATAAAATTAAAATTGAAGAATATTAATTTTTGAAATAAAATCTAAAAATAATTCATCTCTTCATTATAAATCCTTGGTCCCCCCAATTCAGTACACACTAGATTTTTAAAGTAAATTTTTTCAGAATTAATTTTATAATATCAAACAAGAGCGTACCTGAAATATTATCATTCTAGATTAGGGAAACAGACTTCATAGATCTGCCTGTTATGTACTCAGTGCCTACTCATTTTATAAGCTGCTTATACATTCTGTTTTTGTATCTATATTTTTCTTATATTGTATTATTTTGTCATAATGTTGACTTGGTTTTCAATTATAATACTGTGAAGGAAAAAAATATTAATATAAATGCTGGACTGAGATTTAGGCTTAAGTTTGTCACTATCTCCTCCTTCACTCCTATCTCACATATTAAGATGGCCTTTCTCCTTTTCAAGGCAAACTGCCATCTGCCTGCATATGTGATCCCATTCCATACCATCTTCTCCAGCAGATTTCCCCCTCTATCATTTTCCACTTATTTTCAATCTCTCCTTACCTACTGGCTGCTTTCCTACTGCCCATGTCACCTCATCCTCAAAAAACCCTCACTCGATCCATCTATCTCCACTATCATCCCATATCTCTACTGCTTTTTGTGGTTAAAATCCTTGAGAAGGCTTTCTATAATAGGTGCCACCACTTCCTTTCCTCTTACTCTCTTCTTAACTCTCTGCAGTCTGGCTTCCAACCTCATCATTCAACCAAAATTGTTCTCTCTAAAGTTACCAAGGATCTTTTAATCGCCAAATCTAATGGATGACCTTTTCTCAGTCTCATCCTTTTTTAAGAGTTTGGATTTGATATGGATTTATTAGGATTGATAATTTCTCAGTGAATTTGCAAAGAACTTTGTAACAACTAGAGCTGACCAAGAATAAAATTTGTGGCCTCATAAAGTAGTGAGTTTACAAGCATTGAAAATATTCAAGCAAGAGCTGCCTGATCATATATGATCATATATATATATAAATTATTTATTTTTAGTTTTCAACATTCACTCCCATAAGATTTTGAGTTTTAAATTTTCTCCCCCTCCCTCCCCACCCTCTCCCCAAGATAGCATGCAATCTGATATGGTCTCTACTAATACATTCAAATTAAACATATTTTCAAATTAGTCAGGATGTAAAGAAGAATTAGAACTAATGGGAGGAACTACAAAAAAGAAGAAACAAAACAAAACAACAAAAGAAAAAGAGAGTAAATAGTATGCTTCCATCTGCATTCAGACTCCAAAGTTCTTTCCCTGGATGTGATTAGCATTTTCCATCATGAGTGTTTTGAAGTTGTCTTAGATCCTTGCATTGCTGAGAAGAGCTAAGTCTATCAAAGTCAGCCATTGCAAAATGTGGCTGTTACTGTATACAGTGCTCTCCTGATTCTGCTCATTTCACTCAGCACCAGTTCATCTAAGTCGTTCCAGGTTTTTCTGAATTTCACTAGCTCATCATTTATTATGGAACAATAGTATTCCATCACATTCATATACAAAACTTGTTCAACCACTCCCCAATTGATGGATATCCCCTCAATTTCCAATTCCTTACCACCACAAAAAGAGCTATTATAAATATTTTTGTACATGGGATCCTTTTCCCGTTTTATGATCACTTTGGGATACAATCCTAGAAATGGTATTGCTGGGTCAAAGGATATGCACATTTTATAGCTTTTTAGGCATAGTTACAAACTGCTCTCCAGCATGGATGAATAAATTCAGAACTCCACCAACAATACATCAATGTTCCAAATTTCCCACCTCTTCTCCAATATTTATTATTTTCCTATTTTGTCATGTTAGCCAATCTGATAGGTGTGAGCTGGTACCTCAGAGTTGTTTTGATTTGGATTTATCTAATCAATAGTGATTTAAAGCATTTTTTTCATATGACTATGAATAGCTTTAACTTCATCTGAAAACTGCTTGTTCGTATCCTTTGACCATTTATCAATTGGGGAATGACTCACTCATATTGTTATAAATTTTCCCAAATAGTCTATGTAGTATTGGAATTAATTGTTCTTTAAATGTTTGATATAATTCACTTGTAATTCCATCTGACCCTGGAGACATTTCCCTGGGGAGTTCGTTGATGGCTCATTCAATTTCTTGTTCTGAAATGGGGTTAAGTATTTTATTTCCTCTTCTGTTAATCTGGGCAATATAAATTATTCTAAATTTTCATCCATTTCATTAAGATTGTTAAATTTATTGGCATACTGTTGGGCAAAATAGCTCTTAATTATTGTTTTAATTTCCTCTTCATTGGTGGTGAATTCACCCTTTTCATTTTCGATATGGGTAATTTGGCTTCCTTCTTTCTTTTTTTTAAATCAAATTAACCAAAAGTTTATTTATTTTATTGTTTTTTTTCACAAAGCTAGCTCTTAGTTGTATTTATTAGTTCAAAAGTTTCTTTAATTTTAATTTTATTAGTCTCTCCTTTGGTTTTCAGAATTTCTAATTCGGTATTTAATTGGGAATTTTTAATTTGTTCTTTTTCCAACTTTGTTAGTTGCATGCCCAATTCATTGATCTCTTCCTTCTCTATTTTATTCATATAAGCATTTAGAGATATAAAACTTCCCCTAAGAACCACTTTCACTGCATCCCATAAGTTCGGTATGTTGTCTTCTTATTGTCATTCTCTTTGAAGTTATTGATTGTTTCTATGATTTGTTCTTTGACCCACTCATTTTTTGTGATTAGATTATTTAGCTTCCAATTAATTTTTAGTCTATCTTTATTTCATGCAATTCTTATTGCATCATTATCTGAAAAGGATGCATTTAATATTTCTCCATTTTTGCATTGGATTGTGAGGCTTTATGCCCTAATACATGGTCAATTTTTGTGTAGTGCCATGTCTACTGAGAAAAGGGTATATTCCTTTCTGTCCCCAATCAATTTTCTCCAAAGGTCTACTATATCTAACTTTTCTAAAATTCTGTTCATTTCCTTAACTTCTTTCTTCCTTATTTTTTGTTTAGATTTATCTAGTTCATACAGAAGGAGGTTGAGGTCACCATTAGTAAACTTCTGTTGTCTCTTTCTTCCTGTAACTCCCTTAATTTCTCCCCTAAGAATATGGATGCTATACTACTTGGTACATATATGTTTAGTAATGATATTACTTCATTGTCTATGGTACCTTTTAGCAGGATGTAGTTTCCTTCCTTATTTCTTTTAATTAGATCCATTTTTGCTTTTGCTTTGTCTGAGATCAGGATTGCTACCCCTACTTTTTTTGCTTCAGCTGGGTGAAGCATAATACATTCTGTTCCAGCCTTTTATTTTTACTCTGTGTGTATCCCTCTGTTTCAAATGTGTTTTTTGTGAACAACATATTGTAGGATTATGGTTCTTAATCCACTCTGCTATCTACTTCCTTTTATGGGAGAGTTCATCCCATTCACACTCACAGTTATGATTACTATCTGTGTCTTTCTCTCCATCCTATTTTACCCTCATTTATGCTTCTCTCTCCTGCTTTTGGCCATTGCCTTCCTCAGTCTGCCCTCCCTTCTATCTTTCCTTTTTCCCTTACTACTTCTTCTCTCCCTTCTATCCATCCCCTCCCCTTTTTTCCCCTTTCCCCTCCTACTGCCTATAGGATAAGTTAGATTTCTATACCTAACTGAGTATGTTATTCCCTCTTTTATCCAAATCTGATGACAGTAAGGTTCAAACAATGCTCATCTCCCTCCATTCTTTCCCTCTAACTGTAATAGGTTTTTGTGCCTTTTCATGTGATGTAATTTACCATTGTCTGCCTCCTCTTTTCCTCTTATCCCAGTACAATCCCTTTTCACCACTTAATTAGATTTTTTTTATTATCACATCAAAGTCAACCTATACCCAGGCCTTCTGTCTATGTACACCCCCTTTTAAATGTCATAATAACAATACAGTTCTCAAGAGTTATAAGTGTCATCTTCCCTTGTAGGGATTTAAACAGTTTGCCCTTATTGAAAAACATGTTGCTGGGTTTTTTTTTCCTGTTTACCTTTTTATGCCTCTCTTGAGTCTTGTATTTGAAGATCAAATTTTCTGTTCAGCTCTGGTCTTTTCATCAGGAAGTTTTGGTAAGTCCCCCATTTCGCTGAATGTCCATCTCCTTCCTCCCATGAAAGATTATGCTCAATTTCACCATGTAGTTGATCATTGGTTATAATCCAAGCTCCTTTGCCTTATGGAATATCATATTCTAAGCCCTCTAGTCTTTTAAAGTAGAAGCTGCAAGGTCCTGCATAATCCTGACTGTGGTTCCATTATATTTAAATTGTTTCTTTCTGGCTGCTTGCAGTATTTTCTTTCTGAGCTGGTAATTTTGTAATTTGACTATAATGTTCCTTGACATTTTCAGTTTGGGATCTCTTTCAGGAGGTGATTAGTGGATTCTTTGGAGGACTATTTTACCTTCTGGTTCTTCTCAGGGAAGTTTTTCTTCATGATTTCCTGAAGGATGCCATCCAGGCTCTTTTTTTCATCATAGTTTTCAGGTAGATCAATAATTTTTCAATTGTCTCTCTGGATCTATTTTCCAGGTCAGTTGTTTTACCAATGAGATATTTTCCATTTTCTTCTATTTTTTCATTCTTTTGATTTTGTTTGACTGATTCTTGATGTCTCATAGAGTTACTAGCTTCCATTTGCCCAGTCCTAATTTTTAACAAACTGTTTTCTTCTATTAAATTTTGTACCTCCTTTTGCAATTGGCCAATTCTACTTTTTAAAGAGTTGTTTTCTTCAGTGTACTTTTTTTCTCTGATTTGGCCAATTGTATTTTTTTATGGACTTGTTTTCTACAGTCAATTTTTGTCCTTTTTTTCCAAGCTATTGATTCTCTCTTGCATACCTATCATTTTTCCCAATTTTTTTTTCTGCCTCTCTTATTTGACTTTTAAAATCCTTCTTGAGCTCTCCAAGAAGGCTTTTTGGACTTGAGACGGGTTCACATTCACCTTTGAGGTTTCGGATGTGGGTGTATTGACAATGTTGTACTCTTCTGAATTTGTATTTTGATCTTCCCTGTCCCTATAGTAAGAATCTATGGTCATTGTCCCTTTCTGCTTTTTGCTCATGTTATTTGCCTATTTCCTGGCTTTTAAAGTAGAACTTTCTTGCTGGAACACAGGGTGCACTGACCCAAGCTTTTTGTGCTGGGAGCCTGGGACTTGGTCCCTGATTTTGTGTGCTGGGTCCTCAGTGCTGGCAGCTGAAGGCTGTAAGGGGTCTGGAAGCTTACCTGGTGCTGAGCAGGGGTCAGCAACATTGGAGCTCTTGGGGTGGAAGTGGGGAGTCTGGCACCTGGTGGAAGCCTGCTCATTAGGGCTTCTTTAAAGCACTCAAATATCTGGCTGCTGAAGGATGTCTGCCAGCCTGGAGATGTAACTCCTGGAGTTGTGCTTCCTGGAGTTATGCTGAAGCACTGGGAGATTTGGCTGCTGGAGAGCACTGGTGCACATGATGGTTTTCTGAGCTGGTGTCTATCAGTTTCCCTTCCTGTGGGGAGGCACTCAAGGTAGGGGCAGGAGGGCTTGTTGTTGGTGCTTGTCTGCTCCACCACTCTGGGGCTCAGGATCTCCCCTGGTTTGCTGAGGTGGGGCTTGCCACTAGCTTTCTGGGCCACCTCCCTTCCTGTACTGCTCCCCCTCCCCAAGAGCGAGAGGGGCCTTTCCCATTATATCCCCAAGTTTCTTGGGCTAGAGTACTGCTGCACCCAGTCCTTCTGCTGGCTCAGCTGTTCCAGTGTTTTTGCTGGGGCTATATTTTCTGGGCCTTCAGAGGTCAATAGGGAGAGCAACTTACTTCTTATTCAGCCTTCTTGGCTCCCAGCCAGCCTCACCCTTCTTGATCTCTCCGCAGCCTTTGACCCTGTTGCTTTTTTCTCTCTAGGTTTTCTGGACACCACTCTCTCTTAGTTCTCCTCCTATCTACCTGAGCACTATTTCTCATTCTCCTTTCCCGAATCTTCATCCAGATCATGCTCACTAAGCTTGCATGTTCCACAAGGCTCTGTCCTGGGCCTCCATTTCTTCTCACTCTATGCTCTATCACTTGGTGATGTTATCAGTTCCCATGGATTCAAATATCATATCTATGCAGATAATTCTCAAATCTATTTATCCAGGACTAGCTCCTCTGTTGAACTCCAGGCCCTAATCTCTAAATGACTATTGAACAGCTCGAACTGGGTGTCCTATAGAGATTTTAAAGTCACCATATCCAAAACTGAACTCACCATCTTTTCCCAAAAAACCTTCCCTCCTCCCAAACTTCCTTGTTAATATCAAAGTCATCACCATCCTCCCAGGTTTGCAATCCAAGTATCATTATGTGCCAGGAACCATTCTAAGCACTGCGGACATTAAAAAAAGGCAAAGACAGTCTTTGCCTTCAAAGAGCTCATGGTCTAATGAGGGGAAACAGAAAGCAAAACTCTGCCCATACAAAATATATATGAGATGAATGAGTCATAATCTCAGAGGGAGATATTGGCAGAGATGGTATTTTGGCCCAGGACTGACTCCAAATCTAGCTTTCTTTCCACTGTACCAGACTGGTCATGTAGCTACTAAGTGGCAGGGCCAAAGCATGTACCCATCCCTTTTGACCAAAAGTCTGATATTCTTTCTGCTCTTAGTATAGTTGTCATCATTTAGAACTGCCATACTTAGGGACTGATGGATTTCCCTAGGTATAGCTGAATTTCCCATTAATTTTATCAACATGTCATGCCAAACTAAGTTAATTTCCTTTTGTTACCAAACCGGTTACCAAATGGGGAAATAGAATAGAGTTTACCTCTGGTTTAGTAAAGGATTTGAGCAAATATTTTAATTATTCTCTTTTTTCCTTTAGCATTTTATTTTTCTCCAGTTACATGTAAAAACAATTTTTATATTTGAGTTCCAAATTTTGAGTTCCAAATTCTCTCCCTTCCTCCCTCTCTACTCCCATCCCTTCATTGAGAAGGCAAGCAATTTGATATAGGTTATTCATGTGTAGTCATGCAAAACATATCTATAATAGTCCTATTGTGAGAGAAAACATAGACAAGGAAAAAAATTCAAGAAAACTAAAGAAAGTTTTAAAAAAGTATGCCCCAATCTGTATTCATGCACCGTCAGTTCTTTCTCTGGATATGGATAACATTTTTTCATCGTAAGTCCTTTAGAGTTGTCTTGGATCACTGTATTGCTGAGAATAGCTAAGTCATTCATAGCCAATCATCTTACAATGTTGCTGTTAGTCTGTACACAGTAAATTTCACTTTGCATCAGCCCATGCAAGTCTTTCCAGGTTTTATCACAAAAAGCTGCAATTTAGTCCAGGCATGAGGAATTTCTCTTTTTTAACTACTAAAGCAATTGAATTCCAACTCAGAATAATGATGTTGAGATCATAAGGCCTGTTCTTTACTACTAGTACCTGACTTTGAGATAACCGAAGAAAAGATCATGGGTATGAAAGCATGAATAAATGGATGGATGAAGCATGACATAAATATAAGGTAGAATTATTGTTTGGGGTGAAGAAGTTGTTTTTATTTTTTGTCTCTCAGAACTGTAACAAATACTCTTAAAGCCACCAGGTCATTGGATTACATTAAGCAAATTACTCTCTTTCAGCATTAGGTGTTGGTATAGCATATTAGTCATTGTGCCAAGAATGAATCATATGCCAAAAGCATGTTTTAAATCACTAATAATAAGAGAAACACAAATTAAAACAACTCTGTGGTTTCATGCCACACTCTACAAGTTGACAAAGATGACAAAAACATTGGTGGGGCTATGAATTAGTTGAACCATTCAGATATGACTGGAGTTATAGAAAAAAAAAGTAATTAAATTGTTCATGCCTTTAGAACAGTGAACCCACTACTGGGTGAGCATGAACCCCAAGAAAGTCAAAGACAGAAACAAAAGTCCAATATATACTGAAATGTTCATATCAGCACTCTTTGCGGTAGCAAAGAAATGGTCTGGGGGGAAGAAACCATGGATTTTACCCGTCAATTGAGGCATAGTTGAAAAAACTGGTATGTAAATGTTGTAGAATATTATTGTAGTATAAGAAATGACATGAAAACTCAGAGAAATATGGGAATAATCATATAAACTGATACAAAGTTAAATAAGAGAGGCAGCATGATATATTAGATAGGACACTATATTTAGAGTGAGGAAACCCTAGACTCAAATTCTTCCTTAAACGCTTGGCAGCTGTGTGACCTTGGACAAGTCATTTTACCTTTCTTGGCCTCAGTTTCCTCATTTGTAAAATGAAGAAACTAAACTCAGTGACCGCTAAGATCTCTTTTAAATCTATGATCCTATGCTGAGCAGAACCAAAAACAATATACACGATGATTACATCAATGTATGATGAAAAGACGTACTAAATGTACTAAAAGAAAACAGAGCTATGAGTATTTGGAAAAACCAGTGACAATCAAAAGAGACAGATAGTGAAACAGGCCTTTCATTTCAATGCAGAGATAGAGGATGAATAGAGCAGAATGGTGTCAGATGC